>NW_028280758.1:2150000-2359300 GCF_059751285.1 Brachycentrus maculatus | reverse complement strand
GTCCTCAGATCGACACGTACTTCAACTGTTCCCATATTAGAGTCACGCGATTATCCTTAAGTATTTGCTTGATTGTAATTTAATAGAACTAAATAAATTTGTGTTAAAAGTAATCCGCTTTCATCTTGCTTCCCTTCTGATAAATTAAAGTGGTATTCAACTAGAAACCACAATTGGTGACCCCCCGAAGTGATCCCGAAACACGTTTTACAAAATTCGGAATTTTAGAAGCATTTTTTAAATAAAAACCGAAAAAAACAACGCGTAATAAACATCGATCACAGGAAGCGTGGCGACGAGCGTCCCAGGGATAAAACGTAAGTCAATATTTTAGTATTCTCACATATCTAACGTAAAATCTTTTCATTAAAAATAATAATCTCGAAATTAAACCTTTTATATTTGCACTACCCAATTTAGAATCTTTTCCCTGGTAAAATAAAAGTCAATTATTAACAATTTTTTGAATCCTATCTATATCCGATATATCTACCTATATCTAATCATATATATATGTATATATATATATGTTCAAAGACACTGGAGGAGGGCCGTGTGGCAACCCACACACATCGAATATGGCAACACCAGCTCAACGTAGCGAGCTACCTTCACCGCCAGAAAAGAACGGATCAAGCGAACCCGCCACACTTCGTCGCCACCCGTCCACAGATCGACACGTACTTCAACTGTTCTCATATTAGAGTCACGCGATTATCCTTAAGTATTTGCTTGATTGTAATTTAATAGAACTAAATAAATTTGTGTTAAAAGTAATCCGCTTTCATCTTGCTTCCCTTCTGATAATTAAAGTGGTATTCAACTAGAAACCATAACATATATGTATATATATATATATATATATATATATATATATATATATATATATATATATATATATATATATATATATATATATATATATATATATATATATATATATATATATATATATATATATATATATATATATATATATATATATATATATATATATATATATATATATATATATATATATATATATATATATATATATATATATATATATATATATATATATATATATATATATATATATATATATATATATATATATATATATGTGTGTGTATAACAACATTCTGATTATATTCCTCTATCTGGTATATTAAGTTATATTTCTTACTGTTTTATTATTATATTAAATATTTCTTTGTAAATGTAATCTTTGCAAAGCATTATTTTACCTGTAAACATATTTTCAAAAACAAATACACTGTAAATTAATATAAGGGAATAACTTGAGTAAGCTCAAAAACCTTCCGAAAACAGGCCAAAATGAAAATAAATAAAAAATATATAAAGCAAATATCCATAAATCATACGTGTTACCTACCCGTCTACTTCACCACAATTTTTTTTTGTGTTTGGCGAGGGAGTCGCAAAGTGGTTATTATAAACAAATAATATTAATAAGGAATGGATATAATGATATTTTTCATAGCTATACAATATTTACCCGTCTCTATAGTGTGGTTATTGGTGCGTTAGGTGGGTGCTAAAAATCCTGGGATCAATTCCCAGGATTTAAAAAATAAATATTATTGATTTTTTAGTCTTATATATTTTTAAAATACATTTTACTTGACTAATACCTGAAGCAAATATTTGGTCACCTTTATTTTGTGGATTTAACAATCAAGATAACATTGCTTTTATATGATACAGTGCCCTACAGATCATCAGTGGAAAAAAGTTTGAAGAAGTTTAACAAAAACTCATAGATAAATTTCATTATATTTGCTAAGTAATTATTGCTTTATTTATATAATAATTAAAAATAAAGTAAGTGGAAAAAAGATATTTATAAATGTAAAATGGAGGAGGGTGGGTATATTTTAAATAAATCGCTTCATTTGGCCATGTCTTATTTGACTACATGTCATAAACAATTTTCTTTCATATAATTTTATAAACAAGTATTGTAAAATATGCTCTCAGTATGGAAAAAGTCAGTGTGGGCACATTATTGTTAATTACAATGCATGATGAAATATAAATTAATTTTATTGATTGTTTCGGCATTCACTTTGTGGTAAGACATGTTGAAATTGTAAAAGCAAAACTCTTGTTTTTTTTACCATTTGAGTTTATTTTATAATGACGACTTGTTTCGAAAGCTACCCTTCAATATTCATGTCTTAATATGTTTATATTTAGATCAGAATAAAATAAACTCAAGGGGTAAAAAACAAGTGTTTTGATCTTACAATAAATAGATTTAATAAATATCTCAGTATAATAATACGTGATACTGGCTTCGGTCCAACGAGACAATGCAAGCAAGGGGTGGTTGTGGTGTTTGTCGATCTTATGTAATGACATGCAAGCTTTACAACTAATCCTAAACAAACAAGCATGATGACACATAATAACAGGGTGGTATGTTGGTACACAATAATCTATAGCGCCGGCAAGTAGACAAACATTTCGTTGCACGGATGCAGTTAAACTTTTCCAATTATAAAATCAAACCAACGATTAAAACGACTCCCGCAAATAAATGTAACTAGTCACCCGTCACTTTTAATTATAATAAATTATATAATTTTACGCCAAACTTTTTTTGCACGCAAATCCCTGCAAAATCCATAGTCATATCATGTGCTGCAGTACTATAAGATAGATTCGCTAAAATTACACTTGATATGAAAAACTAAAAATATGTTTGTAAAGAAAAGCTTTTATAAGAGACGACTTAATAGTTTAGTAAATAAAAATAGAACAAATGTTTAAAACAATCTCCTTTTCATCCTCTGTTAAGACCACTTTTACTTTATAAATGTATGTAATCACGAATTGTTTCGAGAACTACAGATGTTCTCATTCAAAAATGGTTATTGGTTTTATTTTAGTATTTAAATCATCATATATTTCCTCAAAATAAATGCTTTAAAAAAAGCAAATAACTTGGTTAATATAATTTATATTTGAAGCACTAACATAATGATTCTCCATTTTAAAATTAAAATGTAACTTTGTTTTAAAATCACTTTAAATATTTTATTATAACTTAATTATAATGTCTACCGGATTAAAAGCTAACCGGTAGACATTATAATTAAGTTGCTATGAAATATTTAAAGTTATTTTTAAACAAAATGACATTTTAATGATAACTTGCTTAACTTTATTAGTTACCCAACTAGTTTAAAAGAAATATTCAATAAAATTTTGAAAAATTTATATTTTTCAGCATTTTCGCACTTTATTAGAGTTTCAGCAAATAAAAGAGATTACCTACTAATTTTCTATTATAAAAAAAGGTAATGGCATTTCCTGAGCTAATTTGTTGTTTAAAATTGAATGAATGGTTCATTTCTTAAAAAACACTAAGGTTGCCAAAAATGCTTTTAAACATATTTTCAATATATGACAATATTTGAGTTATATAAATAGTTGAATTAAATATCCGTTCTTCCACAATCTTCTTCATCTTTAATGATATATCATTCTTTTAAAATTAATACTCCTTTACATTTTCATTCAAGGGTTTCGGGTAACTTTCAAAAACCCTTAATAATTATTTTAGCCAATCTTAAGGGGTGGGTTATAAAATACTTTTAATTGAATTGAATTATGTATCGCAAGATAACAAATGATTCATCAAATATAAAAGTGAAATGAATTTAGGTAGATTTGGTATAATGAGTACCCGTGGGGTAGCCAGAGGCTGTGGGGGATTCAATCAGCAGAGTAAATATTGACCGGGAAACTGCCTATTGCGCTGCAATAGAAACGCCAGCAGATTTAGTAGTAACGCTATGTGGCAAAGGGCTCTTAGAAGGATAAGCGAGGACATTATTAGATCAGAAATAGATCTTTGAAACGGTGAAGTTTAAAATACTATACGTGTGATGAAGTAGACTGAACACAGTCCTAATGCGATCTTTCAAATAAATGTGCAACGAAACGATAATGACTGATTTTTTTATTGTTTTCTGCACATACTTTGTGGCACATTTTGTAAACTAAATAAAATAAATTAACTTTGTTTTCATCACTTTTTTTAATGAAACAATTTAACCTACCGGTTTTGACAAAAAGCTTGTCATCATCAGGGTTTATTTTAATTCAAAAACATTGAAATACTCTCACCAAAAACTTCCAGAGTGTGTGGAAGTTTTTGGTGATTATTATAGTATTTCAATGTTTTTAATGTTTTTGAATTTAAAAAAAACCTGATGATGACAAGGTTCTTGTTGAAATCGGAAGTTAAATTGTATTTAAAAAAAGTGGTGAAAACAAAGTTAATTTATTTTATAAAGATAATGACAGATGTTCGTATGGTGATATAAGGAAAAATGTAAGGCTGAGATAAACATTATCGATAAAATTTAGATAGGTGTGTGATGATGGTCTTAGTATGTGAATCGAATGAGTGATAAAATAACAGTAAAACGAATTTATGAGGCGATTGTAGTTAGTAATAAAAGCAAAGAAAGACCGAGGAAAACTTATTCAAGTATTTCAAATACTTTGTAGTCAGGTCTGGTATTGGAATAATCGGCGGAAATGTATGAGGAGATGAATGAATGTGGAAGAAGGTAAGCGGGTATGCTACCCTGAGTACCATAGTGATAACGCTATTCCCCTTTTATCTTAACAATATTTCTTCTCGTGTTTCCAAAATGGAAAAATAAAAATGAATTTATTGTTTTTATTATTATTTCATACTGATAATATGTAAGTTGTAACAAAAGCTTTGTCAACATAATAATTCATAATAAATAATATAACATTTTCAATAAATTAATTCTTCTTTAGATTCATTTAATTTTATATGGGATGTTGAGACATCAGTATTTAAAAAAAATAGAAAGCACTCGACAATTTGATATTGTGACTTAATACTGTAAAAAACGTCTCAACTTTCTCAATTGAACAAACAACACGTTTTTCTCCCGTATCATCAAAATATACAACAGAAAAAATTGTTATATCATTTTACTGGCAACAATATTTTTTGCAATATTTAAAAAATATCACATTAGTTTTATAAATCTATTTACAAATATAATCATCAAAAATATGGTACGCCATTAAAATTAACTCAATTACTAATTTACAAAATGTATTACAATAAGAAACATTTACCCAGAACTTATTACTAAATAATGGAATAAAATGTCAAATACATATTATTGGTTGTACTTTTAAATACAAATAGTTTATGTCAAATATTTTTTGGAGTGCGTTAGTACATACAATGTTTTTTTTTCATACGATCACGTTTAGACAAAAGAAAAAACTAAAATAGAGAAACCGAACGATTGTATACTATTTGATATAATATTAATATTATCACCACCATCTGTGAACTTTCCCCGAAACCTTTGTAAAGTAATGTTTGCAATGAACTTTTAGCGGCGACAGGCAAAAGCTTTAACAAAATGTGTTTTCGTATTATACTGCCATCTGTGATAGCGATCGGAAGCTTTTGAAGTCTGTTGAAATTCACAAAGGTTTATTTCTTCGCTAATAATTTCCATTCAGTAGGGATGCTTTTGTACTCAATTTCACCCTTATTTGCTTTACATTTTTCTCCGCAAGGTGGCAGTAAAACAGTGATTGCATTCAATGAATATGTTTGTAGCATTTACTTTAAAATGCTTGAACACATTTTTTTTTATATATTTGATAGGAATAATTATTTTTTTTAAATATTCGTTTGGTATTCCTCATAAAAAAATATGCATATGCCTCGTCTGTGCATTGACGGCGGATGCGCTATTATATTCGTTATTTATATTAAGATAGTGTGAGCAAAATGGTATTCTTCAAATTCATACGAAAGTTAACCTTCGTAGTTATTTTTGGTAAAAATAAAGTATTTACTAAAAAAAAACTTTATTTTCCTTCAAAATCTACAAGCAGTTTCAAAATGCTTTTCATTAGAAATAAAAAAAACTTAACGCAACGTTAAAGTTATCTTCAATGCGAGGTTGAAATGTTTTCTTCCATAAGGAACGACGAAAAAACATTGTTTTTATTTCAGATTAACTATCTTATAACCGAGTAATTATAAAATACAACTTTTTTGTAAAACATTTAGAAAAATATAAGACACTTATATCATTTACGTTTTATATGTTGTTACAAGGGAATAATACTTAAAACACACATTAAAGTTAAATCTTTGTCATTTTAAAGGGGTTTATATCATATTTGAGAAGATAAGCTTACAAGTAGCTTAAATCCGGCCAGCCAACATGTACAGAGCCCAACTTAGAAAGTATAAATCCCGGCAAACGAACACGACAAAAAATATTTCGGAAGGTACTTTTAAACCGGAATATTAAAGTTTTGTATTACAATTAAACAATAAAAATATATTCATAAGACATTGTGAACCTACAACCTGATAAATACTTACTTGAATATATTTTATTAATAATCTAAGTACTACATACATCGCTCGCTCCTTTCAAGAACGTCATAAATCAAAATTCATCAATTTTCAGTTGTGCATATATTCGGAATGCCCAGAAAATGTACTATATCCCAGCAAAAGCGGCATATTTTTAACTTAATATTTACCCGCTACAGGGCAGAAAGTGTTGTTTTTGCATTTTGAAGAAAGGGTATTGTTTAATTTTTTTTTTATATAATAAATATTTTTCAAATGGAGAAAAAACCTTCAGGGTTTACCTAAAAATATCTGTTGCACAGTAAAAAGTTCAATAAGTGGCTTGATATTTATCTTTAATACATTGCATTTTATTTTTAAACTTTAAAAACGTTCTCCTGAAAAATCAAGTTTTTTGATTTATGACGTTCTTGAAAGGAGTGAGCGACATGTGTACTTGCTCCTTAGGACAATAATATATCTACATTATAGGCAGTGGCATGCAGAGAATTAATTCGGGTAGGCAGTAGAGGTAGGTAGTAAGGTAAACTAGGTACTACTTAGTAAGGTAGGGAAGGAACTGGTTGCGTTTATGTCACGCGGGTGAGTTAGGATAGGCACTGCTTTTCTGCCTATATTGAATGCACGCGCCTGATTATAGGTACGCACTTTTTTAAAGGTAATGGAAATCAAATGCACTTGTTTTTTTTCAATTGTGTTATTTCTAATTATCACCTAATTAATCCTTTAAAATTGAAAATGATATTTTACGTAATTTTTTAACCGATTTTATTTTTTGACAGGAAAAATAAAGTACTCAATAACGATTCTAGTGCCATGAAATAAGTATGTTGCCAGGTGTTTATAGTTAAAATATAAACAAAAAACACTTAAATCTTATTCACCAAGAAAAATAATAAATATAACCACAAAGTGACAATTTTTTGTCTGATTTTATTGTTTTTAAAGAATAAAATAAAGAAATAAATACCGATTCCTAAGGCATTTACTAGGCATACTGTTATGTGTAAAAGATAGAAAAAACATCGTAATGGTATTTGTCAAGTGAAATTAAAATAAAAAATACATTAAAACGTACATATTTCTACAAAGTGAGTGAGATTGAATGAAAGGAAAAATGAATTTTACAACGTAGATCGTAACTAACCCTAGACCACAGGACTTGTTTTCATATACGGGACTATTGTAAAATGTACGATGATAAGAAAACTTTTACCAAAAACATTTTAAAAATCAATGCTTTTAAAGTGATTTTGAGAACATTATGTAAAATATCGGTAAAAAATATATACTTATACATGTTTTCACTACATCATTTACATATGTTGCCTCGGTGCTAAACTTTACGAATGTCCCGTGATCTAGGTTTAACACAAAGAGCTGCTTATTAATATACTATTGAAAACGTAGATGTGAGACATTAAATATTACGTTTACCATCAAATCGAACCCAGGACCTCTTGCATGTCCGCGTCAGCCAATACACTACAAAGGCGGACAAAATAAAGTTTACGTTCCTCGTATAAATCCAGTACTCGTTGCCATATATTGCACAAGCCCAATACAAATCGCCTAAACGTCGGAACGGGCGAAAAAACGAAATGAAAATCCTCGAATGGCTCTGATTCACGCCATTTGGGCAGTGGCCGCAATTCGGGATAGTAAAGGCTTTACACTTTACAGACAATCCACGTCAGTCAGTGCTTCAGTATTTAGTATTCAGTACCCGGCCGTCCGCTGAGCCGCCCGACTCCCATAGCAGCTGACAAGGCACACATTCGCTTTATAGCCTTTTACGGCTTTTTTCATTAAAAATATGCCAGGGCTTACTAGAGACGACATTCGATAGAGGAAATAAAAAAAAAGTTTTTTAAATAAAAATAAAACACGATTATGTTTGTTTAAATAATGATTATATCTTCTTCTTCTTCTTTCCATGTTCGCTCCCTAGGTGGAGCATATGGCCAACACGAGACGTCTCCAAGTCACTCTGTCACGCGCCATCTCCTTGGCTTCCTCCCAGATCAGTCAGGCGTCTCGATGTTCCGCTGAGTATAGTCGGTGAATGGTCGTCAGCGGCCTTCCGGGGCGCCGGAATCCTCGGGGTTGGAAGGAGAGACATGAGGGGTTGATGCTCTCAGGTGGCATTCTAAGGACATGTTCCAACCATGTCCACCTTCTCCTCTTTAGGACTTCCAGTATGAGGGGTTGTTAAGTTCTTCTCCTCACATCGTCATTCCTGACGAAGTCATACCACATTATACCCAGTGTTCGCCTCAGGCACGTATTTTCGAAACTTGCTAGTTTCTTGCTTTGAGCTTTGATGAGGCGCCACGACTCACATCCGTACAACAACACTGTTAGGATGCAGGCGTTAAAGAGACGACGCTTGGTTTTGTCGAGTAAAGCAGTGAGTCTCAGACAAATAATAATAATAATAATAATAATATAAAATAATATAATGACTATAATATTATATATATATATATATATATATATATATATATATATATATATATATATATATATATATATATATAAATATTTATATATATTTATTTATATATATATATATATAGACATATAATTTTTTTAAACAATTAAATGAGGCAAATGTGGTTGGTAATAGAAGCAGGAGTATTTTGTTAACCTGTGAATGGTTGAAAACTTTTGAGCAGCTCTTTTAACCACAATGACAGCGCTATCTGTTGAACGTAACATTAAAACACGCAATAATGATCGTTTTTAATCGCAGAGGGCTTGCTTCTTGATAGCACTGCTACTTTGCTTACTTATAGTAATCTAAATATCAGTAGGATTGACGTTCTTTAGATTTTATTGACTATTTTACAAGCTTTGAGAAATTAAACAAAAAATAATATGTAATTTGTTTTAATTTTTTTTCTATTTAGTCAGACTAAGCCACAGAAAATCAGTAAGCCCACTTTTGATTGATTATTATTAGAGTTCTTTGTTTTCAATTAACTATCGTAGGCAAAGAAAATATAACGCCTCGCCAATCTGTCAATACAAACAATCTTCGCTTCATCTAAATTCATGCGTCTCATACATACCTATCGATTATTCCTGCTTCTGGTATGACCACTTTCAATTATTTCAAATATATGATTATGTTTAGTTTTTCTCGGTCTTCCTCTTATTGTAATATCGACTCCATTCGCCTCACAAATTTGTGCAAAAAATAACAGTATTTTTTTTTCAAACATACAAATTAGGTATTTTATATAATATATAGATGTTCGTTCAGCTAATGAGTAAATATTCCAATCTCATAACGTATAATTCAGAACTTATTTAACTACATTCATGACAACATAAAATCTCATTCTACAATCATTTTATTTTTAAATCTTTCTCTTTCTTTTATCTGTTTCCACAAATAAGTATCAACGCAAATAAAAAAGGCATGTCTTTTTATAAGTTCGCTTGAATATCTTGATTCACAAGATTCCCAGATTCTTACATTCTCTCTTCTTAGGGCTCGAAGCAATGCGAAGAATATTTATATTCGGTATAAGTCCGAAAGAACTTAAAGCTTTCTGAGTGGCAGAAATGATGTACGAAAGCTAAAATATAATATATTGAGGATTTGTGGAAGTTTTCAAATTCCCGTGCTATGGATTTATCAGTGGATACAAAATCTCCGCGCATTTTTATTCGGGTACCAATCCCAGTTGTTGACAGTACAAAGTCACACAAACCGAACTAATGTATTGAAAATATATTATTTTGGAACATTTTATCCTGAGGGATTCGGGAAAATCCCTTTTTCCCAACGTCTACTCAATCACTTAAATCTTAACAAATTTAATCTTTTTACCGCACTACCTACCATAATATCTTAAGTAAATACTTACATATTATTAAATAAAGTATTTTTGAAAATCACGACATTTTGAGTGTGTCCATACACTTGTTCATTTGTTCCGCTAAATAAAAAAAATCACTCCAACCATATATGGCTCCTGGGAACTATGTTTGTAGGAGTTCCTATAAATTTGTAGTGTAGTTGTCAATCATGGGTCGAATGGTGAATGTAACACGTGTTTAAAGTTAAAACCTAACCAGCCTATGACTGGTTATTAGCCCTGTAAATACCCAGACTTCCATATCCTTTTTCATCTTTGTTAAGATGTCAAAAAATGTAACAACTCTAAGTGGAGAAACCCAGATTTGTGATCAAGTATTTGGGCACACTGGTATTTTTTTTTTATAAATACCTTTTCGATTTGTATGTATTTATTTCTTGGTTTGTAACTATTTTTATTTTTTGGTTGTTTCAATACCTCTTTTTAAATAATTTTATTTTCCTTATTTTTTCACTTTATTTTTTTTTATATTAAATGATAAAATCAAACAACGATTTATAGAGTGTACTAAATTGAATTTTAAATCCCCTTATTATGGCATTTTCAAACTAACATCATTAGTTTGAAAATGCCATAAGAAATTAAAAAAAATGTCACAAATTTTATTTTAATGTATTTTTAACAATAAAGTATAATTTAAGCCCCAAAAAATCAGTGTTTGATTTTAATATTTAATATATTAAAATGGAGTTCTACAAATTGAACGCCAAATCTATAAATATCATTTTCTTCTTAAAGTTTTGATCAACCGAACAAATAAATTGTTTCCTCTGAGAATTTATCCTCTATTCCTCAGGAAGATTTCATCAGGCGCTGATTCCTCATTTTACGAAATACCTTTCGTTAATGTGAAAAGAATCCGACTGCTCTACTGACCTTCTATTAAAGAATCCCAATAACTTTCTGCTCCACCTACCCTGACGAAAAGCTCCCCACGAATTGTTACGTTATAACATGTAACGTATTAAATAAAATCATTCTTATACCCATTTAACTATGTTCTCCTAGTACACAACACAAAAGAAAGAGCGAAAAAAGAAAATCAAGACAGGGTAGTAAGAAAATACCAACATTAAGACCGACTTACGAAACATGTGTAATATGTTGTTTAGTCAGAAATATATTCATATGTGAAAAGCCATGCATGAATATGAGCAGTGGCGAATCTAGACTTTATCTAAATTTTTAATCATTATTATTTGGACCAATAACGTTTATATTAAGATACATTTTTAATTTTCATCAATAAAACATTATTATTTTTTGCCATTAAAACAATATGATAGATGCCTCATCTCAAGTGAGACGAAGCATCTATTGTTTTGATAGAAAGAGAAGGTGGAATTCTGAGTATTCCAGGGCTTACGACCTGGCATTGGTTGTCTTTACGTTATCGCTCTAAAACAAACATATAAATATTTTTAATTTATTTTTTTCTTTGTTTTTACCTCTACATAGGTGAAGAAGAAGATAAAAGTCTTGGCATTAACATAGGTTATTACCTATCATAGACTGGTTAAGTGATCACTTTACACACGTGCAACATTCACCATTCTACCCATGATTGACAACCACACTACTCACTTTTTTTGAACTCCTAGATATATGATTACTCTCATGACAAAGTTCATATGAGGTCAAAACATATATCTATATTTATTTAGCAGAGACTCTTTATTTGGATGTATGCAAGATTTTAAATCCTTCAAAAATACAATTTTAAAAATTGTTGCAATATTGATGTTTAATAACGAGCATATAATGATCACTCAGTGAATTTTTCACAGTGTATGACATGATCGCTGAAACTAGCCAGTGATAGGACATCAGTCCTGTAAATAGCATAAACTCCACATAAAATAAATTACTTCCTTGTTGATAATTTATTTATACGAGTATATCGATGAACAAGTTTTTTTTAATTAATGTTTTACTTAGTATGGTATATACCACTATTTCTCAAAATCTACTGTGACACGTGTTTTGATGCATTCCGCATCATTTTCCAGATCAAAAATGGATAGATTTTACCACAAAGTGACTGCCGTTTATTTAAATAAACTAACTCTGTATTTTATAACTCTACAGGTCATTATTCGGTAATGCTGTCTGGGTTTACAAAAATACATACAAAATATTTTTTTATTGTATTACCAATTTTCCTTAATTGTTTGTATGATCCGACACTGTGCAAGGGAGTCTTAATCGAGATACATTACAAAAGGAAACGTATAACAAATGTATTTATTCTTAGTTCAGATGAAGTTTCGTCCTTTGAATAAGGAGACGGCGAAGTAAAAAAAAGACAGCGAAAAAAGGAAATGGAGTGAAAACAGAAACGAAAGATGTAAGAAACAGTGCTAACGGCCATCGCTAGACTTAGAAATGAGGTTTTAATGGCGTTTGATGGTGCTGATGTGAAAATCGCTATTCTCCTATTATCTTCCCTTCGCGTCTGCTGTAGCTACTTAGTATTTATTTAGCCTAGTAGAAATTTCATCCCTTAAACCGGCTTTTGATATTGACTTTTAATTTCATATTTCCAGCTCTAATATTTTTCCCTAGAAAATCGGATACAGTTTGCCATAAGGAAATAACATTTTATGGATATTTCGTTTAATCTGTTTACGTTGGAATATTGATATCAGGCAGCTGAATAAAAATTCAAATCCGTTTGCGAGTACTGTCTGATCAATATTGATTTATTTATATTATTCTTAGTAATTTTAAAATCAATATTCCATTTATTTACTGGAAAAACGTTTTATAGTCCTATTTTTTGGACTCTTATCTTGATATTTCTTTTCTTCCTTGTATGATATATCGACTGACTATATTGATATTTTATATCAATAAAAAACCTGCGCTCACAATTATAATAGTGTTAATACAAACAAAATAAAAAAGGGGCCGTTACATGAATGACATAATGAATTTAATAAAGGAATGGAACGCAAAAGTGAGAAAAGAAAAAATAGAATTAAGTATAACGATAACATTATTACTAGGTCGATCTTTCTGAAAAAAATATAGACGTCATTTTCAGAACACAGGATGCAATCGGTGATAAAATTAAGATTTCATTGAAATGGGAAAAAGTTGTATTATTGTGTGTGCGTGTGTGTGTGTGTGTATTGTTATTATACACACACACACACTCACACACACTCACACACACTCACACACACTCACACACACTAACACACACTCACACACACTCACACACACTAACACACACTCACACACACTCACACACACTCACAAACACTCACACACACTCACACACACTCACACACACTCTCTCACACACACACACGCACACTCTCAATTTTCGCTGTTAATATACAACAACGTATTCATAACATATACTTATGTGGAATTATTTGATTGGATTTAAATAATGTCAATCTAACTATTTTTATACATATTTTTTATGTAATAGCTTTATAATTCCCAAAGTCAATTAATCAATTAAGTATACGTGAAAATCTAACATAATTTTTGAACGAAAATACATTTCCATGAATGATTATTATTTAGTGAGTTAATTGATCAATTAGTTAGTATGAGATGTTCGTCAATGGTTTTTTATACTAAACTATTCAATATCTAAATGTTTACCTTAAAAATATATTATTTACCATTTTACACTCCATGATATTTTATTTCACTCAATTTATCAAATAACCTTAAACAACTTCATTTATATCATTTGGAATACATCAATGAAAACACACAACATATAAAAAATGTTTTACACGCTCACAAAAAAGATTCAATTTATTCACCGAAACAAAATATTTCACGCGTATTTTATTTTCAAACCGTTTTCGTTTTATGTCAAAACCTTGTCTCTGTATTTTGTTTTCAGTTTTTTTAAATGTACAACTGACTAGCAGAAAGAATAAATAAAATAAAAACGTTTTTAGATATCTCTTTCCTCACATTACGCGTAGCACACAATAACATTCATTCTGCCGGAAAGATGGAAAGTGATTGAAATTGAACGTGTGGAAGGTTGTTCATTTTTTGGAAGGTAAAAATATAGAGTCTTTACGCATTTCTAAAAATGTATATCTAGCGCGCTACGTACGACAGTTTTATCGGACCCCTTAGTAAAATTATTTGAAATTATATATTACATATCGATCACTCCTTTCAAGAACGTCATAAATCAAAAAACATGATTTTTCAGGAGAACGTTTTTAAAGTTTGAAAATATAACACAATGTATTAAAAATAAATATCAAGCCACTTATTGAACTTTTTACTGAGATCTTTTTAAGTAAAACCTGAATATTTTTTCTCCATTTGAAAAATAATTAGTTTATTTAAAAAAATTATCAAACAATACATTTTCTTTAAAATGCAAAAATAACCATTTCTGCCCTGTAGCGGTTAAATAATAAGTTAAAAATATGCCGCTTTTGCTGGGATATAGTACATTTTCTGGGCATTACGAAAACATGCACAGCTTAAAATTAACGATTTTTGATTTATGTCGTTCTTGAAAGGAGTGAGCGATATGTTTGCAAATTTTAATTTTTAATAAAATGTGTTATATAAAGATATTAAAATAAGATTTTGATTTAGATCTGTTTTTGTTTTTTTTATTAACTTTTAACCTTCTCCCAGATTAACGACATAAGAAACACTATTGACATACGGCAAAAAACCCCCAAGAACATAAACTAACTAACTAACTAACCATCACGCCGCTTCCCGTAATTATAGGGGTAGGCAGAGAGAATAGAACGCCACACCACTCTGTCTTTGCAAACATTCTTTGCCTCTTCCACGTTCATGCATTTCCTCATACATACCCGACGATTATTACGACACCTTTCCCGACCAGTTTCAAGTATTTGGCATACCTGATCGTGCCCTAAGAACATTATAATTATTTATTCATCAAATAATAATAAAGAAGAATTAGATATGTAGAATTTTGACGAATGTTATTACTTTACCAAAATTTCCTTTTAAACAAAAAAAAATATTATTTTGAACATACAAATGTGAAAGATCATTAGTAGGAGATTATGTAATTTTACCATAAAAATATAATTTAATATGACCATAAAAATCTACGTTCATATTTGTAATAAGCCATACCCGGCTACGCGTTGCTGTGGCTCAATCCTATTAAAGGAAAAAATGCGCCCGTTCCTTTTTTTTATTTCACATTGCTTGTAGGCATACAATATTTTAGCTCAAGAAGCAATGTTTAGTATTGCGTGTTACGTTAAATAAATGGCGCTGTCAATGTTATGGTTATATGGTAAGTGTTGTTCATCAATGAAAACATGATTTTCAAAGCATATCGATGAATTTATTAAGAAAAATTATTACGTGAAGAAAAAACATTTATAAAGATAAATCTTTTGAAATACAAAAATATGTTGATAACATTTTTGATGTTTGTAAAGAAAAATGCCAGTGTGCGTTGGGGCTTATTGTGTATTTTGACAGACATGCGTAAGATAAAACATGAAAAGTGGATTGTGAGAGTGGAGCGAGGTGATACCGAGTACAATAAACGCGTCACGGAGGAAGAACTGTGTTGACATTCACAATTAATCACCCCGACTACTCTCACCCCGAGCCACCCTACCTAGAGACAATAATTACATAGAAAACTATTCTCAGTAAAAGATTGAAACAGGACTTTTCTTAGAATATGGCGAATGCAGGTTAAAGTGAAATCATTCACTAAAGCTTTTACTCACAACTTAATTGCTTTCATGAAAACATCAACAAATTATTATTTATTTAGACACTGAATTATGGACCCTGTGAGTGATATTTTTTAATTAACACCTAAAGCGCGATGCCCTCAAACAAAACGCGCCCAGCGGTGGTGGGTCTGATCTGACCCAGTACAGAAATCGCCTTTTAGACGTTTTTTGTCGGGTTTTTATATTTTATATATTAATCAAAATAGGCTACATAGCAATAGGATAATGTGTCATAAGTTTTGTATGAGAATTTTCAAGTTTTTGATAGTTTTGAATTTAAATTATCCAAGCGCTTCATTTTACATGCGAACTCGACCGAGCGCAGCTGCTAACTACCACCGCGTAGCATGTCGCATCCGCGTGAGGCATGATCGGCATGAAGCAGTGCTTGTAAACATGTTAATTTTTACTGAATTCAAATAATTTGTGTTTTTAATTTTTTAACTATATTTTAAGTCAACATCATAAAATATAGAATTTTTAACTTTTATTTGTTATCTTCAAATATAAAACGTGGCGGTTAGCTCTAAAAACCACAAAATGATTCTGGGATTTCGACTTGAGTTCATAATTCAAGATAAATTTTTGTCCATAATGCAATTAAAATTTATTTTAAATACAGTGAAAATGGTAAATTTTTCATTGAAAAATATAAACAGAATTGCCCAAAATGGTGTAAATATTCATTTAATGTTCGCCATTTCTTACATAGATTTGCGGGTCTTAGAAATTATGAATATAATTTTGTACGGTACTAAATAAAACTAATTTTTGGGTATAAATTATTTTTATATACAAGTTCGTTAGACATAATAGGTAACAAATTTAATTTTAATATTGACAAGTAAATTATTATCAAAAAATCAGAAGACAATCGCTACTTTTCTTGTTAAAATCGATGTCTTCATCACTTACTGACATTTCTTACAAAACCAAGTTTTCTGTTTCACTTTAAAATTCTGTATCTAAGGTTTTTGAATTCTAAATCACTGTCATCTACACTACTTTCTCACTTTTCTTTCAATTTTAGAACTGTCCAAAAGTCGTCCAATCTCGTTATGAGATATTTATTTTTTTCCTGCCATTCATTGTGGTAAAGTGTCGTAAAGATTTTTTTTTTAAAAACTAGAAATTGTTCAAACATAAAACAGTTTATTGTGAAGTTTTGAAGTTAGTAACTTTGTGTATGTCGGTGTTGTATATATACATAAATCTATTATATACTATATATTACCACTATTTGTGGTATTTTCTAAGTAAAACTTAAATTAAAAATGGTTAGATTTTACCAAAAAGTAACTGCCGAATCAATTTATGAAAATATTAACAACTTATGTAATAATTACACTTTTTTAAACGTGATCCTTAGTATTTTTCATCCAAGTAAACAAATAAATCAGTTTAAAACGAATGTAAAAAAAACAATACACAGAATCAATCGCCAAAGATTGACAATGTTTGCTTTTGTTTTGGGGAGTTCGAGGGCACGGCAGACGGCACACTAACACATTGATAGCGAACAACTGACCTTACTCAATATGATTTTTGATCATTTATTTGTTCTTTTTTTTTAAATAACTCATTCGAATCTGGTCCGATAATTTTTGTTTATATCTCAATTTGTAGGTAATTGTTTGAAGAACGATTACACTGAAGGAAAACGACGTAAAAAAATTACCTATTAAGTAATTAATAATTTTCCGCGATGGTGGGTCTGATCAGACCCACCATCGCAGAGGAGGTGTTAACATAAATTGTATACATTTTAATAAATCACAATTTTTCATTCTTAGAACATTATTTTTTTGCAAAGACCTACCAAGCCACCTTTTTGTGTCTTGTCGGTGGAGTTCTCTTTGAAAACATTTTTATTGTTTTTAACAATTTAAAAAGAGAGAAAAATTAAGAATATAAATATTTTAAAATTTTCATAAAAATAACCCTTGACCATTTACTCATCGCTTTATTTTGCCTTTGTTCCATATTTTATTTTGACCTCTAACATCTCTCAGCAACAAATCGAAAATGTTCGGAACGATATATTGCAATGTTTGACTTCCATATTTATTGTTAATTCTTGGGACTATCAAACCTTCGATGTGTGTAAATCGTGTATCATGGTTGTGTACTAGAAGATTTCGATATTTTTGTCCATATACTAATATTACATACAGTGTCTTAACTAGAAATAAAACATTTGTCATTTATATACAACATAAGGTAAAAAACGATTTTCTTATCGATATATTTCGATAATATGTATGTATGAAAACGATCGTATAAATGTATTTATGGATTTATGACAATTAATATATGGAACATTAAAATACGAATTATGACTCCATTGAATTTTATAATTTGTGTGATAGCTATTTTGCCTCCCCAGGGGATTACCAAAGTCTTAGTTTTTAAATAAAGTATTTTTTAAATTTTAATCGCTTTGTTATAGGTGACACGACAGATAATGAGATGAAACATCTATCGTTTATATATGAAAGACGATGGAAGTCTAAGCATCCCAGAGTGTATGATCTGGTATTTTGCTGGCCTAAACGATCATTTTATATTACATTTTATACGTCTACTTTCATAAAAAGGGGAAAAATGATACATGTTTCATATCAAAATAAAACACTTTTAAATCTGGAGAAAATAATTGAGATGGGTTTTGGATTAGCTACATAATAGCCGGATAAGCTACTTGTCTTAATAAATTAATTAAATAATAGCTAGATAAGACAAAGAAAAATAATTATATAATAGCCAAATAAGACATGGAAAGATAATTAAATAAAAGCCAGGTAAGCCATTTTAAAATAATTATATAAAAACCAGATAAGACATGGAAAGATAATTAAATAATAGCCAGATAAGCCATAGAAAAAAAATTAATAATGGCCAGATAAGATATGGAATAATAATTAAATAAAATCCAGATAAGACATGGAAAAATAACTAAATAATAGCCCCAGATATGCCATATCAAAATGATTATAAAATAGCCAGATAAGCCATAGATAAATTATTAATTAATATCTAGATAAGACATGGAAAAATAATAAAATAATAGCCAGATGAGCCACAGCAACGCGCAGGCGGTTATAACAAGTTTCAAATAAATATGTTATGTTTAACTTACATAATTAAGGTAATTAACTAAAATTTGTCAAGGCCAATTAGGAGACGAAATAACAGTTAGCAAGCACCCTTGACCGTCCCATTGACCATACAGCCTGACTCAAGGGGTGGGGGTTTAAGGGGCTGCGGTGGAAAGCCATAATCGCTAATGACGTTTTTGGATTTCCGATTACACCATCATTTTCCGTGAAATAAACTGAAGATATTCGTGCGGCCACGGTCGGCTGTTAATGGGAACACCAGCTGGGAGATGACACAATTTTCCCTTATGATTTATTACTGTCAATCAACTAACCCATCCACCCCACTCGTTCTAAACTCTTTAACGCGTAAACGAAAAAATAATAAATGACTTTTATGTTTTCCTGTCAACTGCCAGTGATATTTTAAACGGTTCTGCCGAGAATCAATATTTGTAGTACCTACTCAACTCAAAATATTTTTAAAAAATATATACTTTATGTATTGTATCTTCACAACATTTGGAGTTTGTCCAAATAATTGTACATAAATCTGGATTATCTGCAATTCTAGAAGTTATTTTTTAAAATTATTTTTTGACATCTCAACAAAGATGAAGAAAAATATGCAGGTGTAGGGCATTCACGGGGATTACGACCGTTATTCTAACTCCTGACTTGACCACTTCCACTTGTACTAGATTAAGGTTATGCCTTTTTTGCTACAATATAATTTTTATATCTTTCCATGGTTTTCATGTAATGTAGGCTAATTACAATAAAGATTCAAGTAAAATGTTCTCTTAAAATTGAATTACTTTGACTATAATTAGAGGAGATGGCCATTTGGAATGTTTAATTATTCTGAGTAATCCGAACAGAGTTTAGCAACTGGCACAAAATATGTAATCTAATATTAGTTATATCACAACACTATTACCACTTAGTGCTAATGAAAAAAGTTCTGCAGCATATTTCACTTTTCACGAATAAATCTGGCGGGGACATAAAATTACATGTTTACTCGGTAATTTATAGCCGAGTATCGTGAATTAATTAAGATAATTGGTTCCTCTCAGCTAGACGCAGCGGGGTAGAACACTGGTTTTCAAAGTAGGGTACGCAGGAAATTTTAGCGGGTACGCCACATTTCTATTTAAAATACTCCCTGTCTGTCTTTCTGTGGCTTATATATATATATATATATATATATATATATATATATATATATATATATATATATATATATATATATATATATATATATATATATATATATATATATATATATATATATATATATATATATATATATATATATATATATATATATATATATATATATATATATATATATATATATATATATATATATATATATATATATATATATATATATATATATATATATATATATATATATATATATATATATATATATATATATATATATATATATATATATATATATATATATATATATATATATATATATATATATATATATATATATATATATATATATATATATATATATATATATATATATATATATATATATATATACATATAATCTAAATATAAACTCTAAAAGTATATTTATTCTAAGATCTGCAAAAATGTTCAGATAATCATAATTATTATAGATATAGTTATTTTTGATAAAGTTTATAGGAAAATGTTTTTATAAACCGCTTAAAAAAATTCGCTTTTGTGTTTCAATTCACTTTCATACACTGAAAATCTGTTTTATTCCTTAAGTATCACTCATCATTTGAAAATAATAAAAAAATGTTATTATGATTTTGACTAACTCGTGTATGTATCACTCAATTTTGGGTGCTTTGCCAATAAAAAAAATATAAAAATAATAATAAGTGTGGGCTTTTACAGAGCTTACGACCGTAATAGGCTTAGTTATATTATGTATGGGCAAACCAAGCCTATGAAGGTCGTAAGCCCTGTAAATGCCCAGATTCTCTTATTCTTCTTCATATACGTTGAAATGTCAAAATTGTAAAAAATATCTCCTAAGCGAAGATAGTCCAGATTTGTTAACAAGTATTTGGACACACTCGAAATATTATAATAATAAACATAATTGACTATTCTTTATGAATTTAATAAGGGGATACGATTCAAATTATTTTCGTAATAACGGTACCTAGTCATAAAAGTTTAGAGATCACTGGGGTAGGACACAATTACCGATGCATTTTCGAACGATAAATTACTTCAAAATAATAACGAATATTGTTACATGACCATTATTATCGGTAATAACCGAAACGAGCGCTTTTATTAGGGTGTAAATTTATTTCCGTTAAAAAAATACGAAAAACTTTCGGCAGCTGAAATAGCTCCGTAAATGTTTTTAGTGATTTATACAAAATCATATCCG
Source organism: Brachycentrus maculatus (assembly GCF_059751285.1). Classification (NCBI taxonomy): domain Eukaryota; kingdom Metazoa; phylum Arthropoda; class Insecta; order Trichoptera; family Brachycentridae; genus Brachycentrus; species Brachycentrus maculatus. The sequence goes on along the minus strand of NW_028280758.1, from coordinate 2,337,761 downwards.
GACAAATTGTCTCATATAAGCTGGAATGCAAATAACGTGTTTCATACTTTCAATGTTTTTTTTTCAGCTAACAATAGTGCTCGTATTATGATAGATTCGAAAGGTACATAACACTAGAGCAACAACAGGATGGATGCTGTCCCCGAAGTACGCCCAGTGGATGAGACCTTTCAGACCCTCTTGTTGCCTTTTACTATAATTTTTTTATATATTAAAAAAGTGTTTTTTTTTTTACCTGAATATTTATTTCATATTATCTTAGTTAAATACACATGAATAAGTACAAATATGTACGTATGCATGAACAATATTTATCCATGTATATTTAATGCACTTAATTTTTTTTTATCTTTACTTCTTTTTACCATTTTTCAAGGGTTTTACTTATTGTTACTTAGTGTTATTTTATTGTACTTTATTTAACGTTTATTCTTTATGAGCCTAAGAGGCTTGCATGCTTAATATAAATAAAATCTTCAAGAACAATGTTTCAAAATTGGTTTATATATAAAGAACTTCAAAGAATATGAGTAGTATGGTTGTCAATAATGGGTAGAATTGGTGAATGTTACACGTGTGTAAAGTAATCACTTAAACTAGCCTATGACGGTCATCAGCCCCGTAAATGCCCAGACTTCCATATTCTTCTTCATATTTGATGAGATGTCAAAAATGAAAATAATAATATTTTATTTATTGTTTCGGCATTAACTTTGTGGTAAGACAATACCTGTTACAATGATTAAAGAAAACACTTGTTTTTTACCACTTGAGTTTTATTAAAGACATGTTTCAGAAGTTAAACTTCCATCATTCAGTTACTATACAGACCTGAATGATGAAAGTTTAACTTCTGAAACATGTAGTCTTTAATAAAACTCAAGTGGTAAAAAATAAGTGTTTTCTTTAATCATTTTAAAATAATAATATATGTGTTATTTATTTTACTTATATATGATCCTAAGAGAATTGCATGCTTTATCTTATTGTAAGGAATAAAGATTATTAAATTTCATTGCATTCTGCTTCTCGAATTAAGCCAACGCTCTATTGACTAGATTGCGTTAATAATGCAGATTAATAGTATAAAAACCGTATTGCTTACTATGCCAAACAAGGTACTCGAATATATAGCCAGCTGTTAGTAGTTTTTGACGTTGATTGATATTTTTCGGTTCTGAAATTTACCCAAGTGGTTGATATTTTACTAGTTTGACTACGGCATCATCAAATCTTGTATTTTTATTTTACTAAATATTTACTCAGTACTTAATTTTGTATTGGCACTGTAAGTGAAAGATCAATCATTTGGCCTTCATGTGGGTGATTTGAGATCCGTGCAAGGCACTAAGCGGAAATGAAAAAGGAATTTATGAAAATCTTATTCAAAGTGAAAAATATTTAGCGAGTACGCAAAAATTAATTGAGACTGTCTTTATGGTAATAATTAGTGAAAGGTATGTAATTTCATAATGAAAAAATGTACTCTAATTAAAAATATTATTGTACCCATGAAAATCATATTTTATTTTTAATTTCTAAATACTTTGTTTATATTTATTTAAGATTACATCTATGCTATATGGATGAGGATATGGCTTTAGGGGGTCACGATATTGAGATAATATACCTAGTATATATCAAGTTATGTATGTATTTAAAGCACAAGGATGGATTATCTACTTTTCATGCAATAACACTGTATCGATACAATGCAGTGCCCTATGCACCATTCCCGTTAGAAGAAGAAGAAGAAGTAGAAGAAACTGAACCATAATATCTTTTTTTTGTTTTCAGAATATATCATCATTTTTTTTTACCTTCGAGATTTATTTCTATAAAGTTTGCTCAACCGACAAACATATAACATACTCGTAAGTATGTATATAATTACTCCTGAACATTTAAAAAAAATTATGTCTTTTTAAATTATTTTGTACTTTTTTTTAAAAACATGTATTTAATCAACAATAAAAACTTCAAATGGGTGCAACAAGTTTTTAAATAAAAATAAAATAAAACTCTGAAACCAACTAAGTATACACTAAACATATTCGCAGTATGGTGGAAATTGTCGAAATACTGTCACAAATGAATAAATTTCAGTTGACAGAGACGATTATAAATCTCTTGCAGTGACGAATTTCCTACAAATTAATCAGACGAAACGAAATGTCATATATTTTTATATATCCATGACGAAACGATATATTATGTGTAAATCATGTACATACATACGCGGCTGCAAAATATATATTTTGTCTGGTATATATCTGGAACGGAAGTGTATTGTACTCTCGGGCCATTTATCATCCGAAGCTCGCTGTATGCGGCAAACGTTTTATAATTTTGAAAGCCATTTTGGATCATCCCTCATTGTATCACCAGTGACGAGGCCCTTGATACTCCATTTTTTTGTATAATTTGTTAGTTATAGCATTCAGCGGCTTTTACATTGAAAGTATTATATATAAAAAAAACAATAATTTTGATAAAGTATTTTTCTGAGATTAATAATAAATATGTGTACATAATATAGCTCTGTTACCTGTTTTTTATCCTTATTCGCAGCATGTAATACATATGGCACTCAAAACGAAATCCTAATTATTACATTTAACATGAAGAATCTATTTGCAACATTTTGAATATGTCCAAATACTTGTTCACAAATCTGGATTATCTCCGATCAAACTATTTTTAACATCTCATTAAAGATGCAGAAGAATACGGAATACCTACCTGATCTTTCATATAATATATGTGGTATTTTATTTATTGTTTCGGCATTAACTTTGTGTTAAGAAGCGCCCTTGAGGTATTATTTTACAAAAATGGCGCTATATAAGTTATCCAAATTTATTATTATTATTATTATTAAGACATGTTACAAAGATTAAATATATGATTAATATTTAGTTATTATTCAGACCTGACGATGGAAGTTTAGCTTCCAAAACTAGTAATCTTTAATAAAACTCAAGTGGTATAAAAACAAGTGTTTTCTGTAATCATTATTATATATATAATATTGGTCACTGATGGTTTCTCGTTTTGATATAAATCTATCTTATTTAGTCGAAAGAATATTAAGTTTTTATATTTCTTGTAAACTAAATGCATTTATGATAATATGCTTGCCTTCAAGCGCATAGTCCACACAAAGATTTATTATCATTGTATATGAAGTTAGCCTTTTCAGAGGGCTTTTGTATTTTTATTTTATATCGTTCAATTTAGATGTCCTCGCAATCATTTATCAGTCACAACGTATTGAATCCTTCGCAGGTCATTTAGAATTCTATAAGCTTCGTCATTTTCGTTTATTTAGGAGAGCGAAGGAAATTCTATTCATTGCCTATTTCCATTTATCAAGTGATGCATATTTTATTTAATAAATATTTTAGAAGAATAAATAATTTTGATTAATATGTTTATACAAGTACCTTTGGTATTTATTATATTATTATTAAACCATACCCGCTCCATAAGTGGAGCATATGGAGTCCACAAACTGTATCCAGGCTTTTCCGTCAGCTGCCAGCTCTCTTGAATCCTTCCAAGTCAGATCCGCGCCCCGAAGTTCTGTCGAGAACTGCCGACGAATTGTCAGCAGCGGTCGTTATGGGTAGCGCGAAGCTTGATTAAGGCTCTCAGGAGGCATGCGGAGTACATGGCCAAGCCAACTGAATCGCCTTTTCTTGAGGACAGTTATTACCAAGATTTGCTGCCTTATCTCTTCATTCCTCACAAAGTCAAACCACCACACACTTAAAATTCTCCACATACACCTATTCTCGAAGCTTAGTACACAGCTGTTCTGGTCCCTTGTAAAATTATTCAAACAATAGTTATGATTGTATTATTTTATTGTGTATATTTATGCTAACTGAAATTATAAATAATCACAACATTTTTGAGATTATCGATATAAAGATTTTCAATCATGGTTGGAATGGTGAATATTACAATATGTAAAGTAATCTTTAAACCAGCCTATGATAGGTCATGAGCCCTGACAATACGCAGACTCGAAAGACAATATTACTTTTTTTTTAAAGTTTCACTAATTCTCGTCATGTAAAAAAATAAATAAAATTGGCAAACTATTGTTTAAAATTTGCGAAACGTATTTTGAATTTGAAATCCTTTTTTATCATAAAAAAGTTAGCTTTTTATCAATGGAGTAAGTAGATCTAAAAGCTTCTGCCCAATACAATTCGTTATAATTTAATAACGATCCGAAACAGTTTAAAATTGTCGTCCGTTATGAATTTCATTGCACATTTCTTTAATTTGCAAACATTGCAGTATTAGAATACAAGGGTTACAATAGCGAAATTTGTGTATGATAATTTGACTTTAAAGAGCTTAAAATTTTTATTTGAAAGCTTGTATTTGCTAAAGCTTAGCAGTTACATTTAGGCAATTTTAAATTTATACCTGTATAAATAAAAATGTCATTTTGTTGAAAATCTTAAATCTCCTTTAGCTATTAATTGGCTTGAACAACATTGCATTATACGCGTTTTTCTTATCTTTGAATGATTAAACATGTTATTTTGAAAAATTTACTTTTTTTTTACTGCAATGGCAACGCCATCTATTGAACGTTACAGCAATAATCGCAGAACCAAAAATTGCTTGTAGTGGTCAGCGTGCAATAACTTAAATACCATATTCACTTAAAGTAGGTACTCTCATTAGTAAAGTTAGATACATAAGATTCAACAAATATTAAATACCTGTTTTTTTCGAAATATAAAAAAAATAAACCATTTTTTTTTAAATATTACAATAACCAAAGCCTCCCCTTTATTGTCTATATATCCACAGATAAAAAAGGATCAGCTCTTACCCCCTCTTCTACTACTTAGTAAATACTACTTTTGTGACACATGTTTCGGTGAATTCCGCGTCATTTATAACACCGTATATGAATCTAAGTCTAAAATTTAGAGTATTATCCTTGGGACGTTAAATTCAGACGCATAGTATTTCGATATTGTTCATTGCAACATTTAGTGCGGAATAGATTTTTTTTCAGTTCAAAGGGTCTGTTTAAATGTTTGCCAATGAAAATATCAAAATAGTCAAGGGAAAGTTTAATTAAAACATTTTTTGATATATAGCTACCCATTTCTACAACCAGCAACCATTGTAGAATATTAAAATGAACTGATATACTGTCCTGCGGCCCCCAATGCACCGTCTGGTTTTCATAACTAATTTGCATATATTTTAAAAGTTTTTTTCGTATTTTTTTATTTCTCCAACTTTGTGCAGATTTCTTCCAGGAAGACAATGAAGGTGCATTCTCGTAATAAATGCAAAATGATTTCGCATCTCGTTTTGCGAAACAGGTGCTGAGGTTTTTTAAATATATGAAATGCATTTAAAGGTTTAATAGTTTAATGAAAAAGCTGCAATAAAAATTAGAATAATGCTCCTAGGCATCAAAAAATAATTAAATTTATATAAATGTAGTTTGCACATTCCAAATGAGCATTAACTCGTAATGCAAGTAATGTAATTTTTCTATAATACTATTTATTAGTTTGGCATTCACTTCACCGAATCACACAATTATTTATGTATTAATTTAAAATCTGTGTTTGATTTAAAATTAATTCATAAATTAAAATGGAGTTTTAAAAATTAATAAATAGCATGATTATTTATTTTTTAAATACTTCACACTTGTTATTGTATAAGATCAGTTTTTTTAAATATATTAATGTACACACGACTTTTTTCGAGAACTGTAGATGTTAATATCAACTGGAGAAAATACAATGCTTATTTTTACCTATAGTAAATAAGTTATTGAGTCTATTTTTTTTAAATAAGTGTGTTAACGATTGAGGTAAGACTGCGTTTATATGATGCAGTGCCCTATGCACCATTAGGGTGTGGATAGGGGTTCGAATATTTTTTAAATGATGTTTTTACTAAAAAATATAATACCGTACTTTATATTTTTACAAATCTAATAAAACCTATCAAATCTTGTTTTTAATGTTTTATTATACTTTAATGAATTAATTTGTTTTATTTATTGTCAATATAGTTTGCTTTGTTTGAAAGATTTTACATTTCTTTATATTTTCTTTCAGGTAAGATCTCAAGGGAAATCACTAAGCCTACCAACTACCGATATCCACATCATCTGGTAAGCGTTTATTCGATTTTTACTTATTTCCATCAGCTTTCAAAAGGAGTTTGAATTTATTGAATCACAATAGGTCTGTCTTTGAAAATGGGCGCTGCGTCCATTGTGTTTCGGAAATTCTCATAAATAGCACCTCAGGAGCGAAGCAGGGCCCATCTTGACAAAGGTTAGCCTGCATAAGTGGTGGTTCAAAGAAAAAAAATCCTTCAAAGGAAAACCATTTTATACTTGTCAGTCACAGCGAATTGCTCGGTGTCCGTCTTTTCCGGAGAAATTGGGAAATATTGGGAAATATTACGTACTGTAGAAAACAACGCTCTCTCTAAACCTATACAAAGCTTCGCTTCCTTGAGGCCAACCGAACTCTCAAAAACAGACTCGATTTATTTTAATGCCATTAATCATTGTACTTTTTCAATTTCTTTTTTTGCATGATCAATCATTTGGTTTTTGTGTACGAGTATGTGTGTATGTGTGTAATATTTATGTGTGCGTTCGATAACTAGGAAGTCGAATCTTCCAATTTCATTCGGTATATATTTTTCACAATTTATGCTGACAACCTGGTTTTTAAACATAGAAACACGAAATCTTAAGAGTGGTAACATTAATTTTAATCTCATAAAAGAAACGCATACTCCTCAATTATCTTTTGCATCATTTTTTGAACCCTTATCCGCATCCAATGATCCTTAGGGCACTGTATCGTTTACAAGCAGTATTAACACGATCGTTAAATACATTAAGAAAAAGAGATGAGATACGACTCCGTTATCGTTATCGTTAAATACGTTAAGAGTAATATTTTACACAAAGATTGAAAAATCACACCCATTTATTTTGACCCCTTGGGAATCGATTTCGGAATAGGTAAAACACGGTTGCCAAAAAACGCTTACCTTAAGACTACGGAGGAGGAAAATTTACTAGTATAGTACAGCTTTTGATTATGATATTACTCTTTTAATGCAAGTGATTAATCTGGGAGTTTTTGGTTTCTGAAATGTCGAATATTCATACTAAATATGCTCTAGTATTATGTTTGGTAAATATATAAAATGTATTTTATCGTGTCATTGTTAAATGCAATACACATCGCAAATAGGTAATTATTTCATGTTTTACTCAATTTTGGGTGCTTTACAAATAATAAAAAAAAACAAATTATTAAAAAAAATTAATAATCCAATTATTTTATTTTTATTAAGATGCTCATAACCACAGACATATTTTCACAGAAATAAATATACGCATCTCAACATTTTTCCATTTCAAAACCATATACATACATCCCTTGAATCTGTAGAGAGACGGCACAAGGAATCTCCGAAGAGATGTACGGAAATATAAAGGAGGGATGATAATTTCGTACACCCTTCCTTCCAATATGTTTGAAGACCGACACGGGATTATTTGTGAAAGACACGTGCAATTCCACTGCCTTTAAAGTGCCTTTGAAAAGATTTATTGGAGAATAATAATAATTTAAGGCTCTGATTAATTGCTACCCTTGTTCCAGATCTAAGTAATACTTTATTCGCCTACATTAAGTGAACGTAATTATTTAAATGATCTTATGAAAATCGCATACATTTTGAGATTGGATAATTGAGATAGATCGCATCGAAACTAAATGAAAGAGCCTTTAACTTCTTTTCAAATTTGACTGATTGCATTAAATTAAAAATACTTTTTGATTACTGGTAACTTAACTAACATTGCTAAATATTTTTTTTAAATAAATATATGTGTGCAAAGATATTTCACATTTATTCTATTTTTAAAGGAATACGCAGCTTGTTATTAAAAATGCTAATCAAATTGTCTTACATTGAGTTAAAATCAAGAAATTCTCACTCAGATTTCGAAACTCTAACTACGGGACTAAAACACGACTCACTAATAGTTTTAGTAAAGCAGTCCAGCTCTTGTGAAGTGTTATTTTTTTAATAAAATTTCCTAACAATAGTATATTAGTATATCTATCTTCTGACAGGTTTCTATTACTGCTTCTCTCACTCTATTAATTCCTACATATTTATTTTACCTTATTTGACTAATAAACATTTTTTTTCCTTTTTTTGATACATCGATATTTGATTACTTAAATTCTTAAATTTAAATTCTAAATTATTTTTTAAAATCATCCGCTCAGCCAAAACACAATTCCAATATTCAAATAAATAAATATAGTTTTTGTACATTCCAATTTATTTGATTAAATCATCTACTTAGTCAAAAAAGAGCTTAAACATTCAACGTATAACTGACTTTTGATTCCAATTTATTTTATTAAGTCATCCACTTAGTCAAAAAAGAGCTTAAACATTTAACTTATAACTGACTTAGGATTCCAATTTATTTTATTAAATCATACACTTGGTCAAAATAGAGCTTAAACATTCAACTTATAACTGACTTAAGATTCCAATTTAATTTATAAAATCATCCACTTAATCAAAACAGAATTCCAATATTCTACCACTTAACATTTTGCTTTAAGCACCCAAATTATACTATTAAAATTTAAAAACTTGATTGCAGCTAATGTCACAAAAGAGAACACGTGCTATAGAACGATAATTTTTAACTCAATTATTTAACTCAATCATTTTCCGAATCGGACTATACAAACAATACCTGTTTACATATTCCCAAATCGAATCAAGTCTCTCCAAGAAATGAGTTTACGGCTTCTCCGAATGCATCCTTCGACAATAATCTGTTTTCTTTCACCCTGCAGATTGAAAGAGGGTGCTTCTATCTCACAAGACTCTCGTATTTGCCACCCTTTGAATAGAATTTTCCGAATGTTTCTGAAAGAATCGACGAATGCATACGTAATCGCAATATTTTCTATAATTTTAACTTGAAGAGATGTTGAATACAAAATGTAAATGATTGCTAGTAACACTTTTTAGAAGATAAAAGATGTGGAAAAATTTAACAGTATTCGGTTTGTTGAACTCAGTATTCAAATAAGAATTTTAATTGCGATTGCTTTCTGCTGACAAATTTAATGAAATGGCATTAACTGAAAACGGGTTTTTTTCTTTTGCAATCATCGGAATGAGTCATAGGTAGCCTAAATCCAGTTCATCGGGACTTATAACATTAGCTGTGTTAGCTGCATTTTTTTAGCTGAATTTCACCGATTTTAAACTCAGGGCATTAATTTAATAATGAACTAAACTTTAGATATTATCATTTGTATTTAAAATTGTTTGAATCGTTTACTTCAAACTTAACTTAAGCTCTTTTAATTAAAAACAAATTATCAATGACCCTCCCTTGTATTTTCCAATTTTTGTATTTAATTATTACAATTTCGAATTAATATTGATTACCTTAATTATACTCACACACATACACATATGTGTATGTATATATATATATATATATATATATATATATATATATATATATATATATATATATATATATATATATATATATATATATATATATATATATATATATATATATATATATATATATATATATATATATATATATATATATATATATATATATATATATATATATATATATATATATATATATATATATATATATATATATATATATATATATATATATATATATATATATATATATATATATATATATATATATATATATATATATATATATATATATATATATATATATATATATATACACACACACACACACACATTTATATGTAACATTCATGTAATGATAGTAATACGTTGTTCTAAACACTCAATCGTTTATATTTAATATTAGACTGTAAAGTTTCCTATACAAATCGCCACACCGGAAATGAAAACATGCGTTTATTTGTTCGGATAGATACCGCTTAGATTAATATTATATTTCCAGAATGACAAAACAAAGGAAAATAATCAAGGGTCCCGTACCTGTTTCAGTAATGAGAATTAATACTTCATAAACCATCCCTTTGTCCCTTCAGTATTTTGCTTTGTCATACCCGTCACATTTATGGAGAAAAACTACCTTTTACTGGTACCTCAGACAAGGGTGAGGTGACTAGACAATGCACATGCCTCTGGATAGTAAGTATACTGGGCATAAAGAAAGATGATATCTCACTTGATCGTGAAACGCTTGTCATTTATATTTATTACTTTATCATGTACACATGTTTCGTTAGATTTTGGATATTTTTAGATACAAAAATCAACGTCTTCATCTTCTTCTTCTTCTTTGGTCTTCTGTCCATCACTGCTGGAAATAGGTCTCTTCCCCATTCTTATATTTTTTTCGGTCTGTTGCTGCTTACAGCCAGTTTTTACCCCCCACAGCGTTTTTATCGTCCGACCATCTTTTTGAGGTCTTCCGACATCTCTTTTATTCTCCCAAGGTGTCCATCTCAAGATTTTAGGAGTGGACCCCTAAAATACGAATTTCGATGATATTTTTATCCATGATATATTTTTTTAAGCATTGTTTAAAAATGCCAATAAAGAACGTATTAAAGTTGAAGAAACCAAACTAATAACTATTCATCATGCCGCTTCACCGAAGGGGTAAGCGGAGAAAAAAGAAATTCGTTCTAATATGTCTTTGCAAACATTCTTCGCCTCTTCCACATCATCTCTTAACACAAATCCGTCCATTATTTTGACTCTTCATTTCGTTAGTTGCAAGTATTTCAAGTACTTGGTCATTTCACGTTTTCTTACTAAGTTTCTATATTTAACTGGATTCGTATAACATATTAATTTTACAGTTTTTTACTCACACATTCGTTTCGCATATCCAAACTACCTCTAAGATTTTTTCTTGATAAATAGATATGGAGAAACAACCTTCAGGTTTTACCTAAAAAGACCTCTTGCACAGTAAAAAGTTCAATAAACAGCTTGATATTTATTTGTTATACATTATATTATATTTTTAAAATTTAATAACGTTCTCGTGAAAAATCAAGTTTATTTTTTATTTTTAACGTTCCTGAGAGTGAGCGATATATCATTAATCTCATTACACAGTTGATATGAGTTTACAACAGCCATCTATGTTGGATTAAGAAATATTTAATTTAGTAGAGACCATTTCATTTGGATGTTTGCATGATTCGAACCCTGAATTATTATGATTTAAATGCCTGTATAATATTACACTCATCGTTCACTTTATTTTATATCACTTTCATTATTACCCATGTAATAGTTTGTTTTAAGTGTCAAGTTTTATTCGAACCGCATCTTTCTCTCGTCCTTTTATACGGAGCCCACTTACACTGTCACAAGTGGAGAAAGCTGATTGAATTCCTGTCACGCTAGTCGGAAGCAGATATTTCCTTCGTGTTGTTCATCACACCGCTCTCTTCTCCCAGTTCTGTTATCCTATCCCTAGAGGAACTTGGAGAGAGCGGGGGTATGTGATAATTCAGGGGAGAATCGTTGGGGCAGGCTGGGGGACTATCATACTTAGGGCAAATTGCAATCAGTAATCTAAGCCAATTGGAAAACACATCACGATCGGTCCGAGCCTAATAGACCCGCACGTAAGCTTATACATTTTTATTGAATATTGGTGGCCGTTTTTGCAGATAAATAAAAAAAACTGTTTCGATCAATCGTCATTCAATATTTCATTTCAGATTTTAACATTTTTTTATTTAATTGACTGTCACCCAGTAAGAAAATGTTTTTGCCATTATCAAGTCTAATTTTTATTTATAAAACAAAATTATAATAATAAATAATAACAATTATTAAAAAAAAATCATAGTTCAAAAACGTTTATTTTCGTAATTTTAGAAATTATTCATACAGACTATGAATATTCTACAATAAGGTTCTGAAAGAAGGGTGGATACTCGGGTAGGGAGCTGGATTTCTGATTTTTAAATTGTACAAGCGCTGGATTAATATCGGTCTTCGAAACTTATAAATTTTCCTATGATGATTTTTTTTTCTTAACTATTACAATTTCATGACATTCATCTAACATTTGTTTTACATAGGGTATTTTACTGTTCAAACCCTTATCCGCACCTCAATGGTGCATAGGGCACATTATTATAGAAACGCAGTGTTATCTTGATCGTTAACACACGAATGAAAGGTGATCAGCCCTTCGCTTCAGGTACCAGTCCAGGGTAATATTGAATAAATATTAGAATGAAAAAATCACTTATATTTATTTGACCCCTTCTGGAAATCGAACCCGGGACCTCCAGAACGGTAGCCGAGCGTGCTGACCATTACACTATGGAGGCGGAGGCGGATTTTACTAGTAACGAATTAAAATAAAACAAAAGGGATAGACAAAAAAATCTGAACGGCGGGGCTTGAAATATAAATGCTTACAAAAGATTGCCAGAAAACTGATCATAATATGTTTTTTTTTGGTTTAGCATTCACTATGTAGTAAGACAGAACTAAATAATATATAAAACACGATTTTTATACCATTTGAGTATGAATTATATCGTAACGACTTGTTTCGGTAGCCATAGATGCTTCCATCTACGGGTTTGAATATAAACTCTCTGTTTCTATTCAATCCCGTGGATCTGTAGCTTCCGAAACTAGTCATAACAATAAAATACCCACGTAGAAAAAAATAAGTGTTTTATGAAGGTAAAATATTTGTACATTATTTATTCACCAATATTTTTTTTAAATTCTTTAAATAATTTTCGTCTAAATTCAATTAACTGAATAAAATATTAGTTAATGGAGTAAAATTTGGTTTAAAATTATTTCTTAAAATGTAAACTATCTTTGTAACAATTTTTCACTGTACCATAAGTGCATTTGATGTCTGTGAAACTCTAACGGATCCGAGACAGATGTACAACATAATTTATATTTGAAGCACTAACATTGTGAATTTCCATTTTATAATTAAAATGTAACTTTGTTTTAAAATCACTATAAATTTTTACTGATTTTAAAACAAAGTTACATTTTAATTATATTATATTTAGATGTACTACAACTTATACGTGTTTATAGAGTTATTTAACATGCCTATGATAGATTGTAAGCCCAATAAATACCAAGACTCGTTGTTTTTTATTAATCCATATTGAAATGTATCATTGTATTTTTTTATTTACATAGTACGTTGAAGCTGACTTGCAATAAGCAAGCAAACTCGTGTTTCACTCCCTAAACAAGTTTCAGTGAATAATTTGAATTTGTGTACTACAAGAGGGTCCCCGCAATATTTTTGAATACCAGGAGAAATGTATCCTAGTTTCTGTAGGAACGTGATATGTGTGACGTGCAGGAAACATAACTATCCTCCTCGGCGAGTTATGTGACTTCGGTATGGAGAGTGGCGCAGCCGGGGTGAGGCTAATAGAGTCGAGGTGTGGAAAGCCAATTTCCGGCGAAGAAGAGGGTTCAGCGGTCACAATATAGAATACACTGTCCCTTCAGTAGCTTTCACTAAACATACTTATGATTTTCAGGCATGCGAAAATTTCAATAGAATTTAATGGGTATTTATTTGAATACGTGATTTTGTAGGAAAACGGTCCAATTTACGTAACTAACGATAACCGAACTTTGTTTAAAACTGTTGATGGGTCTACTATACTTATCTGATAATAGATTAGCCTTTTAATAACAAGTCCATATAAATAATGAGAATATTTGAATTTTTATCCTCCACGCCTTTTACCTTCATCAATTGACTTTGAATATAATTATTTTTACGTTCAATATCAGCCCTCATTAAAATATCCTTCAAAAATCGTCTTTTAACGATGGGAATTCCTGAAGTTTAATATATTTTTTAAATAAATGATACCTGTAAAAGATTATTATCTATGGTATATATTAAATTATGTCTCGAGTAATCTGTTTGCTTGTAAAATCTGTTAGCTTGTTAAACTATTGTATTATCAATATAAGTTTTTTTTAATCCCAGTAATTATTATTATTTATTTTCCAACCATATTTTATTCCCAATTAATAGATAAAGTGTATGCTAAAAAAACAGCTGACATCGAAGAAGTTTGGCGGTGTTATTTATTCGAAGTCATTTTTTTTCACTTTAATTGTAAATCAATCTCTAAACGTAGTTCATAAATCACCTATAATCTAGCCAATTTTATTAAAGACAGCGTCGCGTATTATTTATTTATTTATATTTGAAATAACATCATATAAAAATACTACAAGTACATATATCGCTAGAGGATGGCCAAGTCAGTGTTAATTATTACCGATTTTATTTATTTCATAAAAAAAGTTACATAGTTTTTGATCGGATTCGTCCCAGACTTGTAATATTAATTAACGTATTATAACGATTAATATATTTTTTGATTAAAAATCCACTTTTGATTTTGTGAAATAATATGGTAATATATAATATTATAGTATAAATATACACCTCTTTATCCTTGGAATTTTACTTGAGTATGGTTGGATGGACAATTGAAAGTGGTGAGACTGTCTTCATTGAAATATATGAGTTTTCATTTTATAATGAAATTGTGTACTGCTTTTTGGGAATAATATATCGGGAGCTATAACATTTACGAAAAACTTTTTTTTTGCCCTGTTAATAATGAAATCAAGTTTTAACCCTTTTTAATTCATGTGTTCAAAAAATATGCATGTGAAATTAAAGATACATTATGAAATTGACAGTAAATATTAAAAAAAAATTAACGATAGCTAAGTGAACCGTAACAATTTTTTTAAGGTAATTAATTGAATAATGTAGTAATATTGTTAGGTATAAAAACAAACAATTCAAAATATTATTAATTATACGTTAACCAACAATATAAAATGAAATTTGACATCGAACGATTAATAGCGTTGTCCAAATTATCATTTAAAGTAGTAAATTAAGCTGAATTGAGCTAAACTCAAATTAATTACTTAAACTTTCTGAAAAATAGATTAATACTTGAATTACTTCACCCTTAATGCGTTTTCCAATAATTTTATCACCAAATTGTGTTATGACAGGTCGTTAAAAATACCAAATAATTGAATTTGGAATAAAACTTAACAATGGTTTTCCCAGAGAAAGGTTCAGAAACAGACAAATAATAAAGACATAAAATTATATTACATCTAGATTTAATAAAGTATCGTTATGGTACGAAGCCATATTGAAAATACCGAAAACTGTCATATAAAATACTTTTAAAAGGATAAAAACGATTTTTGGATATTCTTGCTGAAAATATCTGTGATATTGAAGAGCAAATATAATTTTTAATATAAGGGTAAAAGTTTAGTGAAATAAAAGTTTCATTGACTTATTTTCAAAAAGTTTTTTTTACAATACATAAGAATTAAGGTTTGGTGATAAAAGTAATGTTGGCCCATAATTTAAATAAAAGAAAATAAAATACTTTCACGATTTCAGATTGCATTAACTTTGTAGTACCTATTAAACAATGAAAGCATTGTTAACTTTGTGGTATGGTTATATAACAGTCTCCTTATCATTCATCGTTCACTTTGAGTAATTACACTTTAAAACACTACTTCATGACTACCGGCTCTGGAATAATTATTCTATCATTAGGTAAAATGTTGGCTTCATTTTACTTGATAGTCATGAAGTAGTGTTTTTAACCATGAATGATAAGTTACATTCAAGAACCATATTGTTACAACATTTTGAGTGTGTTTAAATACTTGTTCATATAGCTTCCAAAAATTTGAATATTGTGGTTGTCAATCATAGGTAGAATTGGTAAATGTTACACTGAATAAAGTGATCACTCAAACCAGCCTGTGGCGGTCGTAAACCCTGTAAAAAAATACCCAGACTACGATATTCTTCTTCATCTACATATGTTGACATGTCAAAAATAAGGTAAAGCGTAGACTACATTTGACCTGATAGTAATTAAGTAGTATTTTTAAGTGGTATTACACAAAGTGAACGATGAATGATAAGGAAAATGTTCGTAAATATGAATTAAAATGAAAATAAGGTTCATCTATATCAAGATATTTTTTGAAACTTAATTTACCAAGAATTTAATAAAAAGATCTAGATTTTAATTTTATATATAGTATATTTTGACTCCTTAATGGAGCAAATCCAGTGTGAACAAATATGTTCAGACTAGAAATATTTTGAATAGAAATAAGTCATCCGTATTCCGTTTGAGTCGCATAGCAAAATGACGGTATTACAGAAGAATATTGAAAGATTTACGCTTTAAAATATAATAGGTCCTAATACTTATTCAATATCGGTTCCACGCCACACGGAATGGCAATAACTCCTTTTTCTTCCAGGGGTGGCGTCGGGGAGGGATGTCTCATCAATCGGGAAGTGTGCATACGTGCTCCCATTTTATTGTCTTCCTTTCCTCTTGAAATACTCAATAACACTGCGGATTGCTTGTTCTGTCAACTATTTTACGATTTAATATATCTTTCTTTTCTTTTCTTGTCTGCAATCATAAAATGAAGCACAGAACGATTGATTTATACGATTGTTCTTTTAAAAAGCTGTGAAATTCATATTTTTTTAAATCCATGTAAAAAAATAACTCAATCTCTTTAGTATCTCAGGATTGATTTTCTGTGTGATAGAAACAATTAAGTGTGATTTTTTTCACCAAAAAATTATTATCCTGGACTAATAACAGTAGAATATCCGTGGTATATATGTTTTTTGGTTCAAAGACAACAATTTCGGACATTTTATTACCTACAAGCTTTATTACCTACGCCCATCCACGCGTTGCTGTGGTTCAATCTGGTTAAATTGAAAATAACGAAAGAAGTAAGCATACATTTTTAATGTGTTTAATTTCATAATGCTTGTGATTTAACACCAGTCAAGACTCACGCTGTCCGCTATGACCAATGTTTCGTATTGTTAATATTGCTATAAACAGATGGTTCTGCTATTATGGTATGAAAGCTTATTTTAAAAAATAAGGCCTTGATCTCAAGCTCGTCTGTGGCCGTTCAAATCAAAATGGGCTAAGCCGCGCTCAGGGCAGGACGTATGTTCACGTTGTTTTTTTAAAAAGAATGTTTATTGGATATTTTATACTATTTTGCCTTTCAACAGCTCTTTTATCGAAGAAAAACTTATGTTTTCAAAGCAAAAACGGTATTTTAAAAAAAATCAATTACGTAAAATGTAATCCGGCTTAGAGAAAAATAAGTTGCAACTTAACAAATACTGGGAGTTAAGTGCAATGTTGTGCTAAAATTTCAAAGCAATAACATTCAAAATTATGAACTACGAACATTAACTTTTTTTTTAATAAATATATATGTAAGTATAAAGCTGTTATTTTATTATTTAAAATGCAGTTCCTCCAAAATTGTTAGAACAAAACTGAAATCTAATAGTAAATGTTATTTGAAATATAAAAAAATATTAATTGAAATCATCGATCTGTGAATTTGAGAGGGTACCGTGAGCTTTTACATAAGGTGTGAAAAGGCAATTCTTTGAAAGTCTCAAAACATGCATTTCAATAACATCTACTGTTGCATAATATGCATCCTTTCAGATTGTAGTGTTTAATTGCATCCCTTACGGAGCTATATACACTCTCGTATGTAGGTATGTTATATTGTACGGTGGAGTATCGCTCTGCCAGGGCTGTAGCCTGTATGTGCATTAACAATTTTGGCGTGTTTAACAAACCTCACATAATTAGTACTGCGGCAGGCAGCGGGCAACTTCAACCCTGGAGATAAATACGAGAGGGTTACACTTTTTCAACTTGTTATTTACATTTCTGAGTGGTATCTTTTTATCAGTTCTCTAGTTGTTTCCATCAAAACATACCATCTATAAAAATCTATAATATATACTTTTTATAATACACACAGTATCATAAATTAACCAATATAAATAAGGGAGAAAAAAATTTAAACAACGTCTCTTTACACAGAGAGGAGAAGCATAAAAGTATATTGTCGACATCCCGGACCTTCAATCTAATACTAAGAGACTCTTGTATCCCCAATAAGATCTTCGAAGCGTATATATATATATATATATATATATATATATATATATATATATATATATATATATATATATATATATATATATATATATATATATATATATATATATATATATATATATATATATATATATATATATATATATATATATATATATATATATATATATATATATATATATATATATATATATATATATATATATATATATATATATATATATATATATATATATATATATATATATATATATATATATATATATATATATATATATATATATATATATATATAAATATATATATATATATATATATATATATATATATATATATATATATATATATATATATATATATATATATATATATATATATATATATATATATATATATATATATATATATATATATATATATATATATATATATATATATATATTTATATATATATATTTATACATATATATATATATATATATATAAACAATATATATATATATATAAATATATATATATATATATATATATATATATATATATATATATATATATATATATATATATATATATATATATATATATATATATATATATATATATATATATATATATATATAAATATATATATATATATATATATATATATATATGTATATATATATATATATATATATATATATATATATATATACATATATATTTATATTTATATTGTATATATATATGTGTGCGTGTTTTTTTTATAATTTGCTTATAATGTTGTTTTTTTTTTGTTTTTATTTATATTTCGATTGTTGTCTTAGATTACTGCTAAATTAAAAATATAAGTAATTGTATGTTGGAAGAAAAGAATTGTAGTAGTATGGGGTTTCATATCTGATCTCTTAAAGCCATATAAGGATTTAATAGGGATAATGGGTACGAGTTGCTTGAGAAATAATCAAATCATTCGAAGAATGATTATAATTTAATTAATTAAGAATGATTATGTTATAATTAAAATCATGTTTACTTTTAAATTTGTTAAATAAGCTACTACTTTTCAAACGATGAAAAGAGTTTTATATACTTTATGTACAAAATGTTTATAGATAAAATATGCATAATTTATAAGTATTTTTAGTAAGTTATTACCATAGTTAATTTTACAGTTATGTGTTACTATTAAAATATTAAATCGAATTTAAAGTTACTTTTCTCGAAGGTTTACTGCCCATTAACGTGCCTAGCCCCACTGAAGTCGATATCTTATTCTGAAAGGTAAAAGAGTTATATTGGCGTCGAGAGGAAATGAATGGTTTAATAACAATTTTAGAATAACGACTGAAGAGTTATTTCGCACGTTTACTTTTCATCGCTGACGATGATTTCGCCAACGACAAAAAAATATTTCACATTTAAAAAAAAAATACAACGGTAGTGTATTTGAATGGAAACAGCATTATTAATATAAATCAAGATTTTCATTGATATCTCAAAATAGATAATGAAACTAATTGATAAAAGAATACGAGAGTCTAAGGATTTACAAGACTAGAAATCTGGCTGACGTAAACCTTTACTAAGGCTTCTATATTCTCATATCAATTGTATTGTTTATCGTAGTTAAGATATCAATAAAAGTATCGACATAAATAACTCAGAGGAATGAATCTAGAATTTGTAAAAAAATAATTTAAAACAATCTCAATATTTTGAATAAAAAAACGGTTTTATGTATTTTATTTATTTAAATAAAAAATTATAGGATAAAAATATTGACATGGTATCTTATGCAGATGACGCTGTTGTTATTGCCAATTCCGAAGACGATCTCCAGAGGCTGCTTTATAGATTCCACTTTTCATCTCAAAAATATAATATGAAAATCTACATTAACAAAACAAAGAGCATGGTCACTTCGAGACACCCAATACGATGCAAACTTGCAATCAATAATGAAAGCATAGAGCAAGTTATGCAATTCAAGTATTTGGATGTCGAAGTGTCCAGCAGCAATAGCCTGTACAATGAAGTAAGAGAGCAAGCAAATAAGGCATCTGCTGTAGCTGGATGCTTAAAAAATTTTGGATGGAGAAACAAATACATGCTGAAAGAGAGTAAGGTGAGGATCTATAAAACCTGCGTAAGACCGATCTTGACATACGGCACGGAAACAAGAGCCGACACCGCGAGAACAAAAAGCCTTCTTAGGACATCAGAAATGAAGACTCTACGACCTATTGCAGGCCTAACACTTCACGACAGAGTAAGAAACTCAGATATAAGAAAAATCTGCGTTGTTGAAGATGTTGTGCGATTTTCTGGAGAGATCATGTGAAAAGAGCGAGTTCGGATCGAGTGGTAAGGGTGCCAGCGGACAGCAACATAAGCGGATCAGACCCCCAGGAAGACCACCTAAACGATGGAAGGATAGCTGGCCTTCCACCTCCCACGAACGACCCGAGAATGACAGGACCTAGTCCTAAAATAAGAAGAAGAAGAAGAAGAAAAATTATATTTTCAAGCGTCTCCTAGTACGTAAAATAATTCAGTAAAGAATCTCACATAAATTTCATGAAGGTTTATTTAAATAAAAAGAAACCTACTAATTTTAATTATCGCCGTCGCCGATGAAGTAACATACAGTCGATCTTATCACGTTTTCAAAGTTTTTCATTAATTTACGGAACAATAAATGATGACGCCATTTTTTTCCCAATTGTCAATAAAAATGTGTTATTTTATTAATTAGTCAATTTTTCATGAGAGTTTATTGAAAATACAAGTTTTAGTAAATATTTTATACAAAAAAGGAATTTTCAAATACAATTTGATCAAAAAAGTGTTTTCAAACATTTAACCAATTTTTTTTTTTTTTTTAAATAACAACAAATACAAGTTAAATTTGTCTCTCGATACTTACTTATATATTTGTGGAGACACTGAAATCAATATGCAAAGCCGAAAACGCACTCATCCAATAAATCTGTTTGCTAGGCAACCAATTGGTACGTGCGCGGTAGGCCTTACGTGATTTTGCGGCAGACACAACCCGACCCGACACGATGCGACGGTTACGGTCCAGCGAAACAGGTGTGACTGCACCTTTACTAGCATATTGCATTTTTAATTTATCGACCCTGACGAATTCTCCGAACAGATAATTTGGTACTTATTGAAATCTGCTAGCAATATCGCCATTTTACAGACTGTAGAGCAAGGCTAGCGTACTATAATTTATTTATTTATTTAAAAAAAGGGAAATATTTATGTTTTTATAATTTACACAAATATTTAAATTTCGTACTATCTCTGTGAGCCTGAGTGGCTCATAATAAGAAATAGGTATCATAATTGTGGTAGAGTGGGTTTGAACCGAGAAACTCTGACATAAGAGTCCGCGACATTAACCGCGCGACCACAAGCTGACATTATTATAAAGGTATTTATAAAAATATATTAGTAAATATTAATCAATAATTGACTTTACCGAAATTCCTCACCCTTGCTATATCCTAGCAAAAGTGGCATATTTTAAACTTAATATTTACCCGCTATAGGGCCGAAAGTGTTGTTTTTGAATTTTGAAGAAAAAGTATTGTTTAAATATTTTTTTTAAATATTTTTCAAAAGGTAAAAAAACCTTCAGGTTTTACCTAAAAAGATCTTTTATAAAGTAAAAAGTTCAATAAGTGGCTTGACATTTATTTTTCATACATTTTAATATATTCTTGAACATTAAAAACAATCTCCTGAAAAATCCAGTTTTTTGATACATGACGTTGTTGTAAGGAGTGAGCAAAGTGTTTCCTTTTTTTATACATACATTTAAATACATCGTTTAATACAAATAAACATGACATTACGCACATATTATTGACTGTCGTTTCGTAGTAGGAAATGCAATACCTTTTGAAGAAAAGGAGCCGTTCGCACAAAACATAAATTCAAATAAGTATACCGCATTTTAATCAGTCTCGTTTTCCTCCTGCTGCAAGGAGCCAAGTGTACAAATGTTGCAATATTTCTCTATTACGCTAATCCTTGTATTCACAAACCTCTGGTGTTGGATTTAGGGACTTGTTAGCCGGTGCGTGGTGGTGAGGCGACATTTTAAACAAAGCAAATTATTTATACTGTAGAAAATATTTGATGTAATATTTAATATACGACAATTGTTTGAAAATGCCATAACAAGGTGAAACAATTGTCATAAATTTAATTTTTATGCGTATTTGAAAAATAATAACGACTTTATAATAGTCAATTTATCACTGGGATACAAAGTTACCAAATTAAAAAAATATATATATTAACACCTCCTCTGCGATGGTGGGTCTGGTCAGACCCACCATCGCGGAAAATTATTGATTACGTAATAGGTAATTTGTTTACGTCGTTTTCCTTGAGTGTAATCGTTCTTCAAAAAATTACCTACAAATTGAGATACAAACGAAAATTATTGGACCAGATTCAAATGAGTTATTTAAAAAAAAGAACAAATAAAATATCAAAAATCATATTGAGTAAGGTCAGTTGTTCGCTATCAATGTGTTAGTGTGCCGTCTGCCGTGATTTTGAAATCCCAAAAACAAAAGCATACATTGTCAATCTTTGGCGATTGTTTCCGTTTATTGTTTTTTTTTATATTTGTTTTTAACTGATTTATTTGTTTACTTGTATGACGGATTAAATATCATATATATAGACTATAAGGTAAATCTACATTTAAAAAATATTAATATTACAAAACACAGACCTTCACAATAAACTGTTTTATATTTGAACGATTTCTAGTTTTATTTTTTTTTAAATCTTTTCGACACTTTACCACAATGGCAGGATAAAAAAATTATCTCATGACGAGATTGGACGACTTTTGGACAGTTCTAAAAGTGAAAGAAAAGTGAGAGAATAGTGCAGATGACAGTGATTTAGAATTCAAAAACCTTAGATTCAGAATTTGAAAGTGCAACGGAAAACGTGGTTTTATAAGAAATGTCAGTAAGTGATAAAAACATCGATTTCAACAAGAAAAGTACCGATTGTCCTCTTATTTTTTGGTAATAATTTATTGGTCAATAATAAAATTAAATATTATACCTATTATGTCTAACGAACTTGTATATAAAATTTTTATAATAATTAGTTTTATTTGGTTTCGTACAAAATTGTATTCATTATTTCTAAAACCCGCAAAATGTTTATGTAAGAAATGGCGAACTTTAAATGAATATTTACACCATTTTGGGCAATTCCGTATATATTTTTCAATGAAAATTTAAATATTTTCACTGTATTTAAAATGAATTTTAATTGCATTATGGACAAAAATTTATCTTGAAATATTAACTTAAAATCCTAGAATCATTTTGTGGTTTTTGGAGCTAACTGCCACGTTTTATATTTGAAGATAATTACTTAGTTGCATTTTGTTAATAATTCTATCTGTTATGATGTTGACTTAAAATATAGTTATAAAATTAAAAACACAAATTATTTGAATTCAGTAAAAATAAAAATGTTTACAGCCACTGCTTCATTGCCAACCATGCTACATGCGCGTGTGACATGCTCCGCGGTAGTAGTGAGTACATAAATTAGTTAGTCTGTGGTAGTGAGCCACAGCGCGCAGTCGCGTTTGGATGTAAAATGTTGCGCCTGGATAATTTAATTTCAAAACTATCAAAAACTTGAAAATTCTCATACAAAACTTATGACACATTATCCTATTGCTATGTAGGCTATTTTGAATAATATATGAAATATAAAAACCCGACGAAAAACGCCTAAAAGGCGATTTCTGTACTGGGTCAGATCAGACCCACCACCGCTGGGCGCGTTTTGTTTGAGGCCATCGCGCTTTAGGTGTTAACCTAAGAAACTGATGTTCTCGTCTTATTTCATAAATTAAATATGTAATCACCAAAATAGGGCATCTTTTACCCTTTTTTATATTATGTTATAACAGTTATGTTTATTTATATTGAAACCACGAACAAACGAAGCTATTTATTCAATATTACCTTAGACTGGTACCGGAAGCGGAGGGCTGATCACATTTCCATCATGTGTTAACAATCAAGATAACACTGCGTTTACATGATGCAGTGCTCTATGCACCATTGGGGTGCGGGTAAGGGTTTGAATGAATGAAAACAACGTTACTAAATTTTATAATTTTTTATGACATACTTACCATAGATATCGATATTTTGGTCTTATTTAAAAAATTATGGTTTTACCGAAACATGGCAAATGTTTTTTTTACCTCTGTTTATATGTTAAACTTTATATAAACAAAGGTACCAAATTTTATCATTTTTCTTTGATACATTAACCTAAGATACCGACATTCTGTCTCATTTTCAATATTGAATTTGGTATGTCTAAAACCAGTTTTTATTTATGTGTGCATGTGCAGTATGTGTAAACATTTATGTATGTATATACACACAAGTATGTGTCCACCTCCGTAGTGTAATAGTCAGCACGCTTGGCTATCGTTCTGGAAGTCCCGGGTTCGATTCCCAGGGGGGGTTAAAAAAGTGATATTTTGAACTGGATAATTAATTCAATATTACCCTGGACTGGTACCTGAAGCGGAAGGCTGATCACCTTTCCTTCATAACAGTGCGTTTATATGATGCAGTGCCCTATGCACCATTAGGGTGCGGATAAGGGTTTGAATGTGTATTATGTATGTACGTACATAGATTTAAAATATTTAATTTTATTTACTTTCTTTATTCCGTAACATAATGTTTACACCGTATGATCCTTGGAGACTTTCACACATTACTTCAAGTTTTAAAATAAGATAAATTAATAATAAAAAAACAACGACAAAAATATACTAAAAAAAATTATTCACTATGCTTTTACTGAGCGTTTAAACATTGACATTAAATATCATGATTAATATGTATCGATAAAATGCATTGGTAGTATTTTTTTGCAACTATGAATACGGTAGCAAGGCGCCATCTATGTATCGGTAGTGAAGGCTCCTTGGCTATATCCCACGAAATGGCTTTCCTGCGCCACATTACCACTGTTTGCGATAGCCGCGCTACATCGTTACCCTGACTCCTTTTACACATTATTAAGAAACACAACAATGATTGCCACAGTGAAACGCTATTATCACCCTAACTGCGAACATTGCTTAAATATAATATCAGCGTACTTCTAAAGTTAAAATAAAATATACCTTTTTTATAAAATGTAACTTTGTTTTAAAATCACTATTTCATTTTAACGTCTACTGGTCTAATGTCTACTGGTTAAAGTAAAATTTAAATAAAAAAATCAAAATGTTTATTAGTTTGAAACTAACTTTGTGAAATAATAAATAATAATAATAAAACCCTTATCCGTACCCCAATGATGCATAGGGCACTGTGTCATATAAACGCAGTGTTATCTTGATCGTTTACATATGAAGGAAAGGTGATCAGGCCTCCACTTCAGGTACCAGTCCATGGTAGTATTGAATAAATATTACAGTGAATAAATCACTTATATTTATTTTACCCCCTTTGGGAATCGAACCCGGGACCTCTAGAACGGTAGCCGAGCGTGCTGACCATAACACTACGGAGGCGGACATTGTGAAATAACATGATTGAAATATAAATATATTTTTTAAAAAAAGCACTTTTATGAGAACATTTTTTGAGTTTATTAGTGCAAACACAACTAGTTTTGAGAACTATATATATTTTCATCAACGTGTACTTTTTCATCGTTATATCTTTGTATCTTTTCAGTGATGTAATTTTTCATCAAGATGTACTTTTTTATCTTTAAATCTTTGTATCTTTTCAGTGGTGTAATTTTTTTATTAACATATTCCTTTTTATCTTATCATCATTCATTATTCATTTCTTTCTCATAAATCATCGTATCTCTCCAATGGTGTCATTTTATGAAAATGTGATACTGTATGAAAAAAAAACAAGAAAAAAATGAACAGCACATTTATTGAGTTCCTTTATAGAAGTTTATGTAGTAAGTAAGTATGTCACTTTGGTCGACAAGCTCACCTTATTCAAATGATAAAATAATGACCCTTAATATCTCCTCACCGTGTTCCTGATGTAGTGTTTGAAGAGGATTCAACAATCGCCGGGTGTAGAAACTAGAGACCACCCTCCAGCAACCCCTTCATACTAC
This sequence comes from Brachycentrus maculatus, assembly GCF_059751285.1. Classification (NCBI taxonomy): domain Eukaryota; kingdom Metazoa; phylum Arthropoda; class Insecta; order Trichoptera; family Brachycentridae; genus Brachycentrus; species Brachycentrus maculatus. Next base: position 2,311,476 of record NW_028280758.1, on the reverse strand, counting down.
GGTGCTGCCATCTACCGACAAAGTTGGCAATTAGTCAAGAAGAGAGTGACATCCGAGAAAGTGAGTGTCAATACTCTCCAGACTTGCGGGTACTGCTTAAAGCTTAAAGCTTATCTCGACTAAACTTTCTCGCAATGAACAACAATGCAAAATTTGTACCATTTCATCCAAAATATATTTCCTATCAAACATGATTGAATCACTTCATACCCATGAAATAACTTTTCTTTGCCGCGCCTCTATTTTCCTTGGCTTTATGTTCAGACTGATCCCGTTTTTGAGTGGTGAGGTGGTGCCATAGGGATGAGAGATGAAAATTTGCATTTAGTTAGACGACAAAATTCTTGAACACTACAGAAAGATTTCAGGTGCTTTGGGCAAATGGGGGAAATTTAAATTATTCGGACCTTCGCAATGTTAAGACCCGAGTGGTTAAATTCATTTTGTTTTATTTAAAGACTTTAAATTAATTAAATTACTGAAAGCCTATCTCAACCTGTTAGAATATTAATTTCGAGAAATAATTTTTGGTTAAGTATTAAAGTTCTTGCACACGGTGCTAATTTCCCAAGTTTTAATTTGCTGAGTATTTTTTAATTCAAGAGAATGTCTTTAAGCCTCTTAATATTCATATAAAGATTTCATTTCTCAACCAACTAAATAACTATTCATGCCGTTTCCCCGCAGGGAAAGGCAGAGAGAATAGAACGCCATACCACTCTGTCTTTGCAAACATTTTAAGCCTCTTTCACGTGCAGGAAATGAATTCCTCATACATATCCGCCGATTATTTCAACTGTTTATATTTGAGCTTCATTTAGCGGCTTATTATCACCACACTCATTAATTCCTCTCCTTTCTTCCTCTTTCCTGCAAAATCTTTTTTTTATACCATACCTTTTTTAATCTGTGAATGTTTTAAATAGTTATTATAACATAAATGTGGAATTGTTTAATTGGCTTTATTTTAATTAACTATTTTTTTAATGTTATGTAATGTTTATTATTGTTAATGTAACTTTTGTTTATTATACACTTTTTTAAATGTAAAGCTGTACAATTCCCGAACAAATAAAAATAAAAATATGCTTGAAGTTATGGTAAAGTGGGTTCAAACCCAGAAACTCTGACTCAGTTCCCAATACTAACCATGAGAACCCGACACACATTTAAAGGCACAATATTAATTTCCATAGTGTAGTGGTTTGCATATTTGGCTATTGTGATGGAGAACCTGAGCTCGATTTATAGGAGAGTCATTTTTTTTTTGTTTTTTCACTCCAATTTATTGTTTATTTAATATTACCCTGGACTGGTGCCCGAAGCGCATGACTAATTCCCTTGCCTTCGTGAAATAAACGATACAATTAATATTGCATTATTTTGGTGCAATTATGTCCTATGCTCCATTGGATGAGGTTAGTATTAGTAATATATTTAATGCTGATAATTACTATACTCTTCTATGGTCTCAATCGTATGGATTGGTTTGCAACAACAAACGACACCACCTTCGCCATCAGGGTATAATATATTAGTTATTGATTCGGCATTAACTTTGTGGAATTTGCAAATCATATCATGGAAAATAACCACTCATTTGACTCTCATACACTTAAATAATTACACTCTGTTACAAATAATGGTCAAGTGATGAATAATTTAGGAAAACATAAAAATTAAAATTCAGATAAAACGTTAATTAATAATATACTGTTTCAAAATACGTCACCATTATTATCAATGTTTCCTTTTACAAAAACTCTTGTTCCTTAACCCCCCCTCCCTTACCTTATTTATTAACCTATATATACCCCTAGTTTTAATTTTTGTTCGTTAGTTTTAATTTGTACCAGAAGATGAAAACATCTGTACGTTTTCGAAACTAGTCGTATATATAAATAAAACTCATTAAAGTGGTATATTCAAGTGTTTAATTAGAAAAAAATAGGATTTAATATAATTTTAACGCAAATAACTGATATATTGATACAACATCTTATTTAAAATTAAGTCAATAGTCTGATTACTATACAATTATAAAGATATTTAAATCAAGTGTTAGAAAATTAGGATTTTTATGTTTCACTTATAATTATTGGGCTTTTATCTTATGCGCGTTGCATATCTATAGAAAATTATTTGAAAAACTTTCATTCTTGGGTAAAAATTAAGTAATTGATACAAAACGAACACCGCAAATCAATTCGCGTGACAGGCAGGACTAGGATATAGTGCTCGCACCAAAACAATCGGATCCGGGAGACGTCGATTGGAAAATGAGAGACGGGACCGGATCCTACTTGATCCTCGTCCGTTATCCACTTCCGGATCATTGGAGCAGGCTCGACGCCAGACAGGCAGGCTAAGCCTTCGCTAATAGGCCCGAAAGTCATTAGGGGATGCTCAGTTTAAACGGGGTGACTCTGACTCATAGCACGTACCTTCAAGGAGGGAATAATAATCCCCATATGCATTAATCATTATAACTGAGACGATGGATGTCGCGGATTTGTTCTGTGAGATTTTCAAGATTTTAAACACGATTTTCTGCTATTATTTTAGAAAATCTATTTATAAATCAGGTTAAGACTATAAATTGCTTAAGGTGACAAGGGAGATAAATTAATCCACATTTAAACCGTAATTCACATGATAATGTACATATATTGCATACTTTAATAAAATCATATATTATAAAAAAATTCCAGAATTTATTATTTATTAATTACCCTAATATTAATTTTGTTTTTTTTTGCAGTACCTATTTCTTTTTTGTTTGCTTTTGTTACATTGTTATTTTTATTTCCATACTATGTTATTACAATGAAAATATGTCTCAAGTATTTCACCCACCCCTTAGTCAAGCCGGAATAAAATAATTATCATGATGAAGTATTATTTCACTAATAATATAACTTTATTGTAATAAAAGGACAAAAAGTAGAAAAAAAAGGATAGTATTTAAAAAAAAATATTATTTATAAATATAGTAATTATTAACTTATGGTAAACGTCTACATTGATGCAAAATTATTCAATTTATCCTTAATAGAAAGTAAAGTGAGAAAAATATTTAACTACATTAATATTCCTATATATTACTATAACATTCTCGCTTTTAGGGTAAAAATATCGATATTGATTTTTAGTCTCCCTCCGTTATGCTAACCACATTTAAGATCGCGTAACTGATTCTCACAGGATCCAAAATAAAATAAAATGTATTATGAGATTAAAACCAATATTTTTAGCTTTTCCACTTTTTTATTTAACCAGCGACCGGGTTTCGTCGTTACCGACATCATCAGACTGGTCTGATGATGTCGGTAACGACGAAACCCGGTCGCTGGTCAAATAAAAAAGTGGAAAAGCTAAAAATATTGGTTTTAATCTAATAATAAATTAAAAATGCAATTCCATCACGAAGTGTCAGTGGATATTATAAATCTATTAAAATATTATTTTTTTTTTCAAATACTCTTGTACCGTAAATAAATAGTAAATTTTCCCCCAAAAATGTGTAATCAAGATATTTTTTAACTCTGCAAATACCCAGGCTTCCATATACCCATTTAAAAATATATTTATTGGTGTTAAGATATGCTGATAATAGAAATAATGTTTTATTTATTAGTGTTTACCTCATTTAAATTACCTTGCCTTCATATACATTGCATGAAATACTATACCAAAGATGGACGCTGATAAGGTTCTGAAGAAATAAATAAAATAAAAATATTTGAATTGAAAAAAATCATGTTATATGAGTAAAAATAATAACAAAAAATATTATTTGCCCATCATGTATGGATATTCCACATACTCCGTTATACTGTTAACATTTCACTGGCGTAATCTCTTAAGTTCAAGTGAAATGGTCTAGGATAATAATGGATTTTTCGCATGGATTGTCGGTAATCGGCATGCAGCTATGTATGAGGATGTTAAATGTTCCTTCGGAATTTATTTATGACGATAAATACCAATAATGGGTATATTTTGGAGTGATTCCAAGAACGAGCTCATAAATATCCAAGATTATCACACACGAAATAACCAAATCTAAAGCACAACTCGTTTAACGTATCCCGCAATAAAATTTTATCAAAATGTATTTTTTTTAAAGCATGCAAATAAAGAATTTAATAGTTCGCAATATTTGTGTATTAGATGATAAGTAAAGGTTTAAGTCCATTTAATTTTTTTTTAATTAATACTAGATACATTGCGAATGTATGTATTTCTTGAATTTATTTTACAATTGGCTGGAATCGAACCCGCGACGCCAGTTTCGCAGTCTAGCGTCTACCCAACTTCGCCACAGCGCCTGTCTCTCAAAGTAATTTCTGAAGTTATTCATACAAAAGTTATGTTAAAATTTAAGAAATTTAAAAGTAATTTATCATATATTGTACATTATTATAATTGCACTAAAGAATACACTCGCTTAATACCTAACGTACCTTACTTATTGTTTGCCTTTGTAAAGTAATAGCTTTTGCGTTTGGCTTCCCTAAAGTCCGGCTTCGATGCCCAGTTGGAAATCAGAAAAAGTAATATGATTTTTCAATCTAATATTTACTTAATATTACCCTTGATTGGTACTGCAAAGAGCTGATAACCTTTCTGTCATGTATTTAACGATCAATATAACACTGCCTAAATTCGATGCAGTGCCCTGGGCACCATTGAGTGCGTACATATGTTAGAGGAAGAACTTTACCTATTATCACCTAATCCAATTTAAATTAACCCAACCTAACTAAAACTAGAACACAAAATTATTTTACATAACCCAAGAAAAGTATAAAAATGAATTTATTAATTTGGCGTTTCATTTGTAGAACTCCATTTTAATGTATGTATTCATTTTTAAATCAAACACAAGTTTTTAAGTCTACTAAGTTGTATTTTATTAACAAAAACACATAAAAAATTAATATTGTGTCAATTGTTTCGCCTTGTCATGGCATTTTCAAACGAATAATAAAATACAACTTAGTTGACTCAAAAAATCTGAGTTTGATTTAAAAATGAATACATAAATATAAAAATGTACTCTGTTTATACTTATGTATAATACAATAAAAAAGAGTATCATAGCTCATTAGTAATATCTTTATTTCAGATAAAATGTGTGCAATAAGATAAATCTTTATGTATTGTATATTTTGAATACGTTAATTCCAATTGTTGGTTATTTAATCTTACATGACAAACGATCGACTGTAAAACTGATGCATTGGATTCAATTCCTGTCAATTGGAAAATGAATAAAATTTAAAGGCAATTTGTCTGAGTGTAGGTGATGTATAACATTTAAAATATGAACAAGTATGTATAATGATTAAAGAAAACACTTGTTTTATACCACTTGAGTTTTATTAAAGACTACATGTTTCAGAAGTTAAACTTCCATCATTCAGGTCTGTATAATAACTAAAATATAAAATATAAAATTATTTTATAAATAAGGAGAGGGGAAAGTAAGGGGGAGGGGTTAGTCAAGGAACGGAGTTTGAGAACAAAGGAAAAATGGAAAGCAATGGCGAAGAATTTTGAAACAATATATTATTTAATAAATTATTATTAGAATTCAGGTTTTTTGTATTAACTGCGAGAAATTTAAAGATTAGAATTAAAAAACATCATAGCGGTCTTGTTAGTAATTATTTTTCGGAATTTGCAAATCATATAATAGATACTAATCACTCATTTCACTCTCATAAATTAAAATTATTACACCTTGTTCCATATAAAGGCCAAATTATGAATTATCTTGAAAATTTAGAAAATACAAAAAAACTTGAATTCTAATAATAATTTATTAAATAATATATTGTTTCAAAATTCTTCGCCATTGCTTTCCATTTTTCCTTTGTTTTCAAATTCCGTTTCTTGACTAACCCCTTCCCTTTACTTTCCCCTCTCCTTATTTATAGAATAATTTTATATTTTATATTTTAGTTACTATACAGACCTGAATGATGGAAGTTTGACTTCTGAAACATGTAGTCTATAATAAAACTCAAGTGGTATAAAACAAGTGTTTTCTTTAATCATTGTAATATGTCTTACCCCAAAGTTAATGCCGAAACAATAAATAAAGTATGTATAAATTGATAAGTGCCCTCTTACAGTCGGAAATTTGCATAGATATTTTTGTTTATTTAAAATGCTGTTACTTGGAATACTTCAAACTTAAGATTGCCTTTTCAGCTTCTGAATTGAATTTTTAATAAATATCGCTATCATCGTCATTTCAAGTCCCATTAAAACTTCAATACTCGTAGCCTCCCCTAACTAGGTAGGTGAGTACTACAGAGAAATATTCAATCATTTAAATTTCCTACAATTTAACTTCGCAACGTTTTCATATTTTTAAAGTCAAATCGGGAGGCATAATTATATTGTAAGACCGATCTGCAGGAACAACTTTTCATTTTCTGTAAATATTTGCCTTAGAGATTGAAAACTTCCACAAAGAATGTTTCTACTAAATTGTTCCAACGAATCACCGAAGGGTTACATTGTGGAAGTATTTCATACATTTCAATGGAAACAATTAAAAGTTTTGATTTATTTTCATCAATTTCATCGCGCCTAGTACTGTGCATTGTAAATAACGAGAAAGTCATAGAGGATTGGGCCCTCCTCATTTATATTTACTTATCAATTTCGTTGAAAAAATCTTACCATGTTGTCACTGGATTTTCATTGATTTTATTTATTTTCCTGTTTTTGTCACAACTTCAATACTTTATTCAATTATAAAATACTAAAAAATAACGTACATATAATTTTATTTATTTATTATTTTTTCAAATATAAAATTTCTTCGAAAGCGTTAAACCTGCGTATTTATATATATTTTTTAATTTCTTTGACAGGTGTTTTACTTGAGACAAGAAATAAAAAGCTTTCTTGAAAAAAAATATTTTTAACTACAATGGCAACGCCATCTGTTTAACCTAACTGCAAAATACGTAATACTAAATATTTCTGATCTCTGATGTCACTATGCATTTTCGTTGTTTTTTATTGCATTGTTGTTTCATAGATTTTTATTAATTTACAAGCCTTGTAAAGTAATAAAACAAATTTCTTTCTACTTATTTCATAACTAGACTGAGCTACTTTATGTCCGCCTCCGTAGTTTAATGGTCAGCACGCTCGGCTACCGTTCTGGAGGTCCCGGGTTCGATTCCCAGCGGGGGGTCAAATAAATATAAGTGATTTTTTCACTCTAATATTTATTCAATATTACCCTGGACATCCTTCAAGTGTTTACGATCAAGACAACACTGCGTTTATATGATGTAGTGCCCTATGTACCATTTGGGTGCGGATAAGGGTTTAAGACTGAGCTACAGTTACGTATGACCGAAAACATTCTAATAATTATACATACTAAAATTGCTCATTCTGGTTATATGGCAATATGAAGAAATTTAATGAGAGCCATACTTATATTCAATGTTAATAAACGATACTAAGCTATGTATAAAAAAATCGATACAATTTCTTAACACTTTGTAATCAAGTAACGTTTTAAGAATAGGCTTTGTACCCAAAAATAGCGAAAAACTAATCTTAAACATTCCAAAAGCTGAACGTTTTCATTACTTGTAGTTTGTTCACAAATATCGATAAACCGCCGATCCGTGGGGCGAAAGAACGCCATCAAAGTGAGAGCCTTGCTGTAACTAATATTACCTCAAATAAACGAATCAGCTCCTCGAAGCTCTTCTAACCGCTGTAAAGGGTAGAGCCTCCCTCGGAGGGGTCCAGATTCCAAATTAATTAATATTTCATTCCACGGACGCGAATTTCCAAAAGGAAATTATTTCACCCTTCAATAATGTTATTAATATTTTATTTCGTTGATTTATTCAAAGGCAATAAAGGAGATGATTTTAATTAAAAATTTATTGATTAGATTTTTTTAAAATGTATTTATAATGTCATCTTTTTATTTGAAACAAGAATCGTTACAGAAATACGATTAAATTGATATCTCAACATAGATGAAAAGAATATGGACGTCTGGATATTATATATTGATGTCTGTTGAATGTTTTCCACCCTCATCCAGTTAAAACTATCATTTATTTAGTGAATTATCATTCGAATGCGACTATTATACATAAAAACGTAACAGAATATCGTTGACCGTAACGAAATTTTCAACGACAATAAATTAATTAAATTTTTGATATATTAATTAAATTGAAATTATGAATAACCCTGGTTTTAAGAAACTTTGATTCCTTATACTTTTGTTCCCACAAGAGACGTTTGTTTGATAGTTTGTTTATTATAAGCGCAAATAATTAGAAAAAAAATCGTTTGGTTAATATAAGATACAACTATATCGTTTTAATCTCTTCAAATGTAAAATATACGCGATTAATTAATTTATTCATTTTTCATTACACAAATAGTTACAAATTATAGTTTTCATTATTTTGCCCTTAATGAGGTGACGAAGGTACATACATATGTAGATACATATTGAAAAATCGTAGGCTAAAAATAAAAAAAATAAAGATACGATAAAAGATCAAAACAAAAAGAGTTAGTTGTTTTTAATCCTTTTTCGTATTTTTCAAATAATTTTTATTTTATTTTAAATTGATTCAATTAACTACCTTACGGTGAAAGCAAGTATTAAATATGTGATGAAAATGTCATTTTGTTTAGAAAAATCAAATGGTTTGTAATAATTCAATTGTTCCTTGTTTATACTAAAATGCGATGAATACTACGCCTTTTTTAGATTTTAGAAAATCTAGAAAATTTTCTTGTTGATCTTATTTGTTTGTACATTTTTAAAATTTTTATTTGCACATTTAAATTTATTGAATTGCCTTGCATCCGTTCTGAACTATAAAATAATCCAACAATTTATTTATTATGTACGATATAAGCATTTTCATTTGACTCCCATGTTAAACGTCTTGGCAAAGCTAGCGAACAAATTTGGGATAACGGTTCAATTTCAGTTTCGAGTCATATTACTATCATACATATTACTAAGTTATCTTTAAAAACAACAGGAAAATTAATCTTAAAAAAATCAACAGTAAAAGATTCAAACAAATCATCTTTATTTGATATAAATTATAGGTGTCTCAACTCGAAACATGCGTCTATTGCTTTTAAATAATAAAAAAAATGGAAGACTGAGCAGCACAATCCCTACGACCTGGTATTTGGCTGGTTTAAGACCACTTTATACATTTGTGAAACGGCCACCATTCTGTCCATTATCCATTTGCATTATGTTTTGAATTTCTATATTTGTTGGATTCCTTTCATATATTTATTTATTTATTTATTTATTTATTTATTTATTTTATTTATTTTATTTATTTTATTTATTTTATTTATTTTATTTATTTTATTTATTTTATTTATTTTATTTATTTTATTTATTTTATTTATTTTATTTATTTTATTTAGTTTATTTATTTTATTTATTTTATTTTAAACTTCATGTACAGAAAATAAAAAGTACATTGGCGGGCTTATTGCTAAAAAGCAATATCTTCCAACCGACCAAAGACGGACTAGTGATATTGATCAAAACGTTTGATACCATATATAGCCGTTTGCAATCAGAGGGTAGGTAGTACTTGAACATTTAAAAAACATAAATTACAAATTGACATTTAAAAAAAACATAAATTACATATTAATATACCAATTACCAATTAACAAAAGACGATAATAAGGAAGGCAAAGGAAGAAGGGAGTTTAGTATATTAGTAGTAATTTTGATAGATTTTAAATTTTGGATGACGGTAGTATCCTCAGATGAAAATTTATGAAGTATATTGCTATAATTCACTTCTTTCTGAACTCAAATAGTTACGCATGTCATGCCAATCGCCATCTATATGGGCAAAATGATCACTCCTGTGCTTAAATACCGTAAAGTTCTCACGCATTTATTTAAGTATATAAAATGAATTCAATTTTCGAAACACCATTGGAGTGAATGTTTTGTAAAATTAGTCGTCATACATCATATAAAAATTATGTAGTAAAAAAATAGCCCAAGTAGATTTTTAAAAAAATCACTGCTCGTCCTTAAAAATTAAGTTCAATTACGTATTACCTCAAGCTGTTATTTTTTAATCTATTCGTGGTAGGATCTCTCGTGCTTCTGTATCATCCCTCATCCCCTGGTATTCTAGCACCCTTCTGCACCCCTTGCACAGTTTCCAAGCTGCCTAACAAATTTCATTTCCTGTTCAGTGTGATGTTGTTATTATTTCTTCCTAGTTCCGGAACACTCTGTGCTTTTGTTGCAAATAGGTTTTCCGTAATACGGAAAGCTACTGCGTCTATGCTTTTGGGTATAGAATATACACTAGAGAAATACCTAAATACATAAGGCTACGTGGATTCACCAAACATGGTTGAAAGTTTCAATTGTTATCCTTATATCCATAGTTCAAATCTGGCTACCAAAAATTCAAAGTTTTTAACATTTTATTTATTGTTTAAAAAATGATTTTTAATTGTCAGGAATTTATCTAAGCCTCAAGGTACACCAGAATAAAATTGGTGTTCTTAAGTATATTATGAAAAGACTCGACAGTGATTTTATATATTATACCATAGTATATGGGTCGTAGTGAAGACACAGCAATAAAGAATGTTAAAATTTCTATTTTTTTTAATTTTGGGAAAACAAGTAAGTGTAAATGTAAATTTTATCAATAATATAAACCTTGTTAATATTTTCATTAATTGATTCGGCAGTCACTTTGTGGTAAAATCTAAAATAGTGGTATTTACTAAGTAAAACATTAATTAAAAACTTGTTAATATTGCCAAATACTGAAAATAAAACTATTTCGTTAAAGCTAGTAAGTTTAATTTTTTAAACCTGTTACAAAAACGATGCATTCTTTAACCGTTTCATGAAACGGTTTCAAATAAACTGTTTATGGTGTAATAGTTTTTGAAACCGCAACAGGGCTACAGCGTTTTGTTTTATGAACTAAGGACTTGTCGGTCATCTTTCAAATCTCATTTTGAAACGATTAATTATATTTACTGTGTTAATCGAAGAAGTTTAATTTTCTAAATTAAAAAATTACGTCTTTAATAATATTCGCACGCACATACGAGTATAACAATTTCAAATGATAATCAGTTAAAAACTGTTTCACGTTTTTTCACCATCCCTAAAGCATTCACACGGATAACGTTTATTAAATTTAACAAATAAATATGTATCATAATAACGTTTATTTAAGTTTTACCAGGTAGACCTATTATAAAAAAAACGCAATTTAACAAAACATATTCAATTAAATTTTGCATACTTTCATATTTTAATTTGAAATTTCAGAAAAAAAGTTACACAAAGCCAAAAAAGTTTACAAAGTTATATGTATCCATAATCAATGCGTAAATATTGAATAAATATAATATTTTTTATGCAAATTTTTACTGTTGTATTTTTTTTTCTTCTATCGCATTAAATCTCTCTTATTTTCTAATGAAGTTTCACTTTCACCGCGTGTACGGTACTGAACACGTATTTTTTTTGTTTATTTTATTGATGCAATTACTAAGTATAAGATCATGTTTATTTTGACTGTATGTAAATAAACATGAAGTTATCGACTTTTTAAACCTTTTAACGTAAAAAATCCTGTAATCCCATTTAATTTTACCAATCACCCAGCAATCAATTTCCATTTCTAAGTACTTGAGGCCAGTATGGGAAATTTAATATAGCCGCATTCTTCGATTCGTGGCTTTAATTGAAATTTTTCCACAAATTCCTCCTCCCCACAGAGAGCTCAATACATCATTACCATTACCGAAGAAGAACGTCTAAGAAATATATTATTATCTATCGGTTTCCATTCAATCTACTAGCTGCTGAAACAACTCCCTTGAGTTTTCTACGAAGCAACCTCTTTTCATCTAGGTAGTATTTTAATTTGTGCAACGATGCGTATTATATTTAGATTTTAACATTTTTCTAAACTTTCCTTAATAAAAGAAAATTATCGATATACAAGATGTCTTGTTTTTGATATATTTATCTCTTGTTCAACTTATATCTTCACTTTAAATCTTAATCCACACCCGATGGCGCATAGGATATTGCATCTAAGAAACACAGTGTTATCTTGATTGTTAACACATGAAAGAAAGGTGATCAACCCTCCACTTCAGGTACTAGTCCATGATAATATTGAAAAAATATGAGAGTGGAAAAATCACTTTTTATTATTTGTCCCTTATTTTTTTGACCCTATCCCTAAGAATCGAACCCGTGACCTAAGATCCTAAGAATTTACGGTAGTCGAGCGAGTTGACTTTTACACTACGGTGACAGGTATTAATTTATATACTTTGAGTGAAAATTACTGAATTGTCTTTAAGCTACATTAGCTTGTCACCGTTTAAAATAATTTATTGAATTAAAATTTCAACCTACGTATTTCAGATTTAATTTCGCAATGGAATCCTTTAATATTTTGGCAAGAATTTCTAATTAATATTTTCGTCATAATTAAATCTAAATCCTTTTTATAATAATACTTTGTTTGTTCACATGTGACATCAAAGGATGATGGGGTATTTTTCATTAATAAAGGTGTTTTTGAGATAATACCGTAAATTTCCTCCTCTCTGACATTTTGACCGCCATTACAGGGTTACCTTTAGGGAGAAGAAACTGTGTGAAATGGCACTATCCCCCATTAAATAATGACAAATATACCCTCATAAATTATTTTAAAAGTGACCATGGCAATCTATGTATGTACTCATTTTAAGTATTTTTGTTTGGTTATTTTATTAATTTTTATACAATTTGCCAAATGTATAAATTATACTAAGACAACATTTTAAATGTGTAAATTTATGCAAGTATGCAATTCAATAATTAATTTTATGAATAATAATAATTATTACTATGATTGTAGTCAAATTAAAATGTACTTTTATTATTTAAGTTTTACTTGGTAAATACCACAATATATTAAAATCTATTGTTACACGTATTTCGATACATTCCGCATCATGCGGTATTTGAAATTGATACGGAATGCATCGAAACACGTGTCACAATAAATTCTTAGAAATAGAAATCCTAAGAAATAGAATAAATTCTAAGAAATAGAAGTCTAATTAAAACTTATTTTTAAAATGTATAGATATTACCACAACGTGACTGCCGAATCAATTAATGAAATAATAATAATATTTTGAATATGTCCAAATATTCGTTCACAAATCTAGATTAACTCCAATTATAGGAGTTATTTTTTGACATCTCAACATTATGCCCATGACGGTTGTATGCCCCATAAATACCCTGACTTCCATATTTTTTTTCGTCTATGTTGAGATGTCAAAAAATAATATGAAATAATAATTATCACTACCAAATTAATAAGTTTTATTTATGAATCATAATAAGAACTAAAAAACTAATTTGCCGCACGTATTTATTAGGGGTAGGTAGATGATTACCATTTTGGGCAGCCCTAGTTATAATCAAGTCAGATAGGGTCAGACAATTTGCGAGCGCCCGGTGTAACATCCCCATAAGTATAATTTATCAAAACGTGTTCATTTATTTAAGAAATCGATGTATTTTTTCATAAGTTGGTACTTATCTGACTAAATTTACAAAACATAATTCTCGAGATTTTGCGTATTAAGAAATTGAAAGTATAATTTTATTACATTAAAACAAATTTATGAAACAAATGTTGTTGAAAAAAGAAGCAGAGGAAGACCGTTGAAAACTTGGCATAATCAGGTATGGCAAATACTTAAGAGCAGCCGGGTCAGAAGTCGAAATAATTCGGCGGGTATGTAGGAGGAGATATAGAATGTGGAAGAGGCGAATAATGTTTTACAGAGACAGGGTGGTATGGCGTTCTATTCTCTCTGCCTACCTCTGCAGAGAACCGGCGTGATGGTTTGTTAGTTAGTTTGTTATTTTATTGCATTTGTCTATATTTTATTTTATTTAAGAAGTCAAAGAAAACCTTTTCTTTCTCTAGCAGAGCTAAAATATTGACTAAATAGCTGAAGTCAGTACATATTTACTTATTTTTTTTACAAATATGTTAATAAAATTAGTGTATAACAACTCACCGAGATTTTTATGTCTACCGGTTTCGAGACGTACCCGTCTCTTCGTACATATTTTTTTATACCAAAAGTAATTCAAGATGACCGGTTTCATCCCCTTTTACTATAAGCCGCCCTTGTTCCTTGCTAGGGGCGTATCTAAACTGTCTTTTTTGATTCATGATTTCCTATTAATTTATTTTTAAGGGAAGAATCTGCACGATCCTGGCAAGGATATAAATAACGAGTGGTTAGAAACTATACGCGGTGAAACGAAAACAGAAAACTGCTTTTAATACTTATCTTTTTTCATCCCTAGTTGCGATGGTACGGGAAACATAAATTGGCTAATAAAAGTATATCTTCACAATTAATTGAAGGAATAATGAAAGATAAACACAGATGTGATTAGATGATGAAGCGGGGAAAATTATACGAATAACATCATCTTTATTTATTTTCTTTCCAACAATTTTATTAGTTTTATAGACTTAACCTTATTGTTACTATGGAGATTTTTTATCTGATAAATTATTTGTTTCTACTATTAATTCAAACTATTTTATCGTTTCTACTAAAGTTGTGATATAATATTCCATATAAAAAGTTCACTCTTTTCGTTAAATTTATTCATCAATCGAAAACAAGATTTTTTTAAAATTCTGTACGGTTAAAAGTTAGTTTTATGAGCTTTTTTATGGAGCAAGAGTTCATACTTAAAAAAATAATAATCAAACTAGTTTAACCGATTTAAATTTTTCATAACCTCCTGTGTATTTAAATACTCAAGCCGGAGCGTTCAGACTTACACTATGACCATAATAAATACATAAAATAATTACTTGACAGAATTTTGTTTCGACTTTGGACATCTATGAAGCTTTGATAAAAATCAATTGATATAAAAAAATATATAAAAACAATCACCTTCTATAATTTTAATCCTTATTTACCCTTAAGCTTGTAAATTTATTAAATATATTCTATTTTATGTGCATACTAGTTTTTCTTAAATTTAATTTGTAATTTCATGTTTTTTATAAAGAGAAGTATTTGTATTTTTTATTATTTACAAAAATACTTCAATTTCATACTATTTATGTGAGCCTCAATGGCTCATTTTGAGAAATAGGTATCAAATTGTGGTAGAGTGGGTTCGAACCGAGAAACTCTGACTTAAGATTCTGCGACACTAACCACAGGACCACAACCCGACACACATGATATTAGTAAATTACAATATATTATTATTTATAAAACAAAAATTTCATTTATTTAAAAAAATTAAAACTATTTAAACAGGAGTCATGTTGTAGGAATTAGCATATATATTTTATGCCGTTAAGTTCTTGAATAAATAAATAATAACAGAAAACCTTAAGTATTATTCATCATATGGCTTTTAAAGTATCTTATACTAAATTTTCTTGCTGGCATGTAGAAAACATATCCTGAAAACGTTTTGTCAGTGGAACACTGCAAAAAGTTGGATTTGTAGATTCCCACGAGGGGGTACGGTCCATACTCTGTATAAAAGCGACTGTAAAGGGATTACAGTGCTTAAAAACGTTAATGTTTGGCGTCGGGACGCGCGGCGCCACAGCCATTTCCTTTAATTTTGGATTTATGTAACGAGTTCTCCGTAGACTTTATAGGCTGTCTGGAAAATTGTTAACGCCCCGCCGGTTATTCTGTCGAGATTTACATATTACATATTGGAGACTTGATTTCCAGAAACTCGGAGCCAATATGTTGCGATATGTTCGGTCGAATTGTAAAACAATTCGACCGAATTCGATTATGTAATGTTTATGTCTTTCAATTAAATATTCCCCAAAACTGAAAATCATTTAATATTATCGCAGTTTTTTTTAATGACACGCTAGAAGTAAAACATTTTGTTTTATATAAACACGAAAAATGATACATAAGTACTCATGCGTTTTAATTTGATATATAAAAAAAGAATGAAAACTACAAGAAATATTCCTTTTTTTAATATATTTTATTAATAAGAAAAACATATAAATTGTTTTATTTTAAAAGTAATCATACTTAAATATTTTCTGCAACAAATTAGAATTAGTACATATTTATAGGAAGAGATTTGTACAAACAATGGTTTGAAGGATTTATTGTTAATCTTTATGTTATAATGTGTATATTTGATTTATTGTTTCGGCATTTTCATTGTGGTAAGACATGTTGAAATTATTAAAGAAAACACTTGTTTTTTTACCACTTTAGTTTATTTAAGATAACTAGTTTCAGAACCTGAGCTTCCATCTGCAGGTCTAAATTTTAAATTGTATATATTTTATGATCTTTATGTTAATTTATATTTTAATAAAATTTAAAAGATGGATACATGAGTACAACTTTTAAGACTTGTTTTTAGGATACTCATATAGTTTGATATTACAATGTGTGAAAACACCTGGTTTTTTATACTTTTTTTTAAATATACAACACTTACGTGTTTATTCTAGTTTAGTCGTTTTTTGGAGACAAAATTTTAATTTAAAATGTAATTAACGTTAATGTTAAATGCACAAAAGCAGTGTCCTTCCAATCTAGTCACTCGCTTAAATATTCGTCATGGTTATTAAAACAATCGCATATGCCGTAAGAGCTAGTTTCGTTTGCAAGTTAAGGGTAGTTCCAGGACTGTCTTTGGATTTACGGCCTTGCACGCTGCACGTAGCCCTATCTCTACATATAATAACTAATTTATGTGTGCACGTGATTATGGCCCAAAGTGAAACGCTTAATTCATATCTAGCGTTATTATCACGAATAGGTATCGGGCAGTGTTTGGTATATTGTACAATAATAATCTTCATTTTATGCATGTGGAACTACTGTATATATTACAATAAAAATAATGAATATATTCCATAAATTGTTTCCGCAGTCACTTTGTAGTAATATTTCTCCATTTTCATTCAAACTTGGCTTGGTAATTACAACTTTTGTTTAAAATCTAAAAGGACAAGTATTTTGATGGATAAAGCATTATTATCAAACAACGTAGATAATGTTTACTTATGCCTCTGAGGGAGAGATTCATAGAGACACCTTCTACCACCTTCATCCTTTTCATTCTTCAACATCCATAACTGACAAACGATCTTTGATAATGATCCTGAATGCATCAAATCTCTTTTTAAAAAATGTAAAGAGTGGTCTCTACTTTTTTTTTTATTTCAAAAAATCAAATACGTAGTTAAAAGTAATGAAGTTTTTATCTTGGCAATAAACCATATTGCAACCCATCAATGATTTTCCACCTTAAAGAAATATAGGAGAAGTCCCCTAAGCAGTCGAGTTTCGTGTATGAGCTTTGAATTATAACGGTGCTATATGATATATTAAGGTTGAGTACAAATCAACGAAATATATTTTGATATCAAAGTTTAATATAATATTCAACTTTTGATAGAGAGTAGCATTTGACTTAAATTGTAGATTAATATCAGCCAAAATGAAATAATACAAGTAAGAATCAGACCCGTATCATATGAAAACAAACAGCGTCTATCATAATGATGGTTGGTTTCCGGGTACAATCTAATTCCAGCTGTGGATTCGGTACACAAAGGGCCCTATAATACAATTATCATTTGTATAGAGACTGGGAGTTCAACTTAAGAGGGTTTTCTCAAACACGCGAAATCACGCGTTACGATTTGAGATCATATTGTACTTCCTAAAAAAATCGTCATAAAACGCACTAGTTTAAATAATTCTTATTTATAAGTGCAAAAATGGTTTAGATTTCTAGGGGTTTTTCCTACTTTTTTTTCAGAAGCAAAATTTCTAAGGATAAAGTTTTATACATACATAATATCAAGCTTATGTATGTATGTATTTTTGTAAATGATTATTTTAAACTTACAATTTCATGTAAATAATCGATCACCCTACCCTCGCACAATTACGATAGACTTATCACTGCGTCGATTTGATACAGTCCCCTATGCACCACTTAATAATGAATAGAGGAAATAATGCTTTACAACATTTTGAGTGTGTCCAAATACTTGTTAACATATCAGGATTATCTCCAATTGAAAGAGTATATTTCATATTACTTTTTGACATGTCAAAAATAATATGAAAAATACTCTTATAATTGGAGATAATCTAGATAATGTTGTTAATAAATTATCTGGTCAAATTATAAGCTCAAATAATAAAAAATGATGATATTTTCTGGCATTTTTCATGTGTGTGATTATAATCCAGGATTTGGACCTCACATACTAATAAAAGAGTTTCGGCTCAATAAAAAGTTTATTTCATCTCACCAAGAGATGTATCTAGTGAAGTTCTAGTGATTCAACAACAATGTTTCAAAATGGGTTCATATACATGTATAAAACTTCCAAGAATTTGAGTAGTGTGGTTGTCAATAATGGGTAGAATTCGTGAATGTTACACATGTGTAAAGTGATCACTTAAACTAGCCTATGACGGTCGTCAGCCCTGTGAATGCCCAAGCTTCCATACTCTTTTACATCTTTGATGAGATGTCAAAAAAATTAAATGATGCTTGTTCAAAACTAATTTTCTCTAATGACGCTCCGTCGCAACCCTTAAAATTAATACTACCGCAAAACCGCCCTGCACATAAAATCTGATGTATTTCATTCCGTTAAAGGCGCTGCCCTCTTAAATCATTAAAGCGTATTTGTCCAAGAATTATTCTAAAATATGATTCTCCTCACTTATGAAAATAAGTTTTAGGTTTTGGTAACTGTTCCAGATTCCGGGCGAAAACGACCGCAAATGGTTAGGGGTTTGTTAGCTTACCAACACAGCGACAATCGACAATGGCTCATGACATCATGAATATTATGAATATTTTAGTTAGTTGGCTATTCGTAATACATTTTAAATTAATTATTTTCATTCTTATTTGTTTATATTTATTCCATGCCTCGAGATAAAGAGTGCAAACCTGCAAGGTTTTGTTTAAGTATTTACATTATTTAAAATATAACGAACGAGGAACAAATAAAAATAAACACATTAAATAAGTAATCATGTTTATCTTTTGTTTCCCTTTTGATATTTAATATATTATAAGAACCCAATAACAAACTGCTAAAAATATAGTTTAGGAAAACTTATATTTTTATGTGTCATATTTTATTTATTATTTCGGCATTAACTTTGTGGTAAGACATGTTACAATGATTAAAGAAAACACTTGTTTTTTACCACTTGAGTTTTATTATAGACTACATGTTTCAGAAGTTAAACTTCCATCATTCAGGTCTGTATAATAACTAAAATATAAAATATAAAATTGTTCTATAAATAAGGAGAGGGGAAAGTTAGGGGAAGGGGTTAGTCAAGGGGCGGAGTTTGAAAACAAAGAAAAAATGGAAAGCAAAGGTGAAAAATTTTGACTCAATATATTGTTTTATTTTATTATTTATGCATCATGTTTTAAATAAAGAAACAATAGTCCTTCAAATCCTTTTTTTCTTTTACCTTTTAAAAAAATGTATCTTTGATTATTTTAATTTCATTGAACTTATTTTTTTTTATTTAAGACAGTAAGAGACGACCATATTAAATATCAGATTTAGACTTTAAAAGAATAAATAAAATAAATTGCATGAAAATTGAAGAACATAGAAAAAGGGTGAAAGAATATGATAAATTTTAGTGGTTCAAATAAATTCATTCTTTAACCGGGATTATTTTTTCTTTTCATCCATATCCACACCTTTATAGTTCATGAGGTCTCTCATCGAATCAATGTAGTGTTAACTTCATATTTAATTAAATGAAGGTCATGTAGTCTGTCATTAAAAGTTTTGCGCTTCATGTGCTAGTCTTGAGTAATTTTAAATTAATATTAGAGTGTATTAATTTACTAATGGCAATGGGCAGGATATATTGCAAGACAAGTCCCCTTAAGATGAACCCCAAGAATTTTACGATGTAGACCTTGGCAGAACAAAACAGGTGTCGGAATATCCCCAAAAAGATATTCCGAGGACATAGCCTCTGTGGAGAGGTTCATTCAGCAACCGACCGGAGGAAATGGAATGAAGGTAGAGCAGTGGAGGACAGAGGGCTCATGAAGAAGAAGAAGAAGAATTCACTGATATATAGAATATTTGGTTGTTAAACTGCGTCGAGAAAATACGGCGTAGTTTTCGTAGTAGCGTAAGTATTTTAATTTCAGTACCTACTTGATATTTATTTTACAAAGAAAGGTTTTGCTTATTATTTATGCAAAATATGTGATAATGAGTTTGGATTTAAGATTTTTAGGCGTCGCACTAAGTGTAGGAGTGAACGTACGTGTGTAGAATTGGAAAACAGCGCCACACTTCCTTGCCAGAAACCGCGGGACACTGCAGAGAATCTAGAAATTTCTACCAAATCAAGATTATCTATGGCCGGGGAAATCTAGCGTTAACATATGTGTAATTTATCACGCAACTCCATGCTGTAGTGTATTTTTCTCGTGAAATTTCGCCTCCATTTACCGCCGTGCTTTCTTGTTAAGTTTTTCCTTTTTCTTCACAAAGTTAGCGTGATTTAGGGTTGAATATATAAATATCTCCATTAGAGGATCTGCAAAAACGATTTCGGGTAATCATAATAATTCTAGAGATGTTTTATAACCGTTTGAAAAACAGCCTCAGGCATTTTTCTTATTGTGATTCTATTCACGTTGTTAAATAAATATTTTTCTACTTCATTCCCTAGAATAATATGAATCTCAATTTGTTTGCCCACGTTTAAACATCATTATTTAAAATATACGAAATACGTTGTCAAACAAATATGAATAATAAATCATATGAAATAGATATCGATACACATATAAATATATATATATATATAAATCATCGATATCTGTAAATATCAACTCTAAAATGGTGAAACACAACCACATTTTAATTTTTCAATACAATCACATTAAAAATTTGGAAATAACGGTAAAACAAATTTATGAGACAAATGTAGTACTAAATTAAAACGGAAAAAATCGGGGATAACTTGATACTTGATCTCTTGATAGTAGAATTACGATCAAATCACTTCCCTTTATTTTTTTCATTCTGTATCTTTCTCAAATATTATATGCATTACCAATCATAACATTGAAAATAAATAAAACAATATAGCCCATTTTAATATTTCAATTAAAAATTTAAGTAATTAACTGTTTTTTCCACGATTTTTAAAAAGAAAATTGTATCATGAATGCTAATAACGTTGTATTCAGATCCCTATAAGTAAAAAATGGAGTACCTTATATAAACCACGTCTATTGTACTCATACCTTAAAACAATATCATACATGATATAGTTGTTATGAATGTTTTGAGTGGGAGGCAGTAAATTATGTTTTATGTAACCTCATAAGGTTTTAAATAACTTTATGAGCCCAAATATAAAATCGCAATAAACAAACTTTCCCCATGATAAGGGATTATCCAAATTTAATCGACACAAATACTCCCTTAAGGTTTTCAGAACACATTCGGAGCGTAACAGCGAGAATTAAGGCCCGTACACATTTGTAAGGGCGGCATTATATTTAATTCTGCCTTGCTGAAATCGAGGAATTAAAACGGAGCCGCAATTATAAAGTGAGTGCTCATTAGGGACGGTGACCCCTTGTTTAAGTTGGTCCGCAAATACGGGCCGGGTCTGTGTACGACGAACGGAGGGTGGTTTCACACTACCCCTCTGCGCTCAAAGGATTCCGGCATGTGAGAAAACATGACAGCATCTGTTTAGCTGGTAAATGACGGCGTCATTTTTCGTAAAAAGCACCTGAAAAGGCGGTCCATTTCTATTAAAGTGCCAAGAAATGACATTTACCTTATTTGGCCGGTTCGGCGAGAATGGAAGAATATAACATTTTATTAGGAAATAGGAAGAAAATCATATTTACTTCAATCAATTGGATTCGAAAACACTCTCCTTATCATTCATCGATTTTTCCACGGTAATCATGGATATTCTAATTGGTAATCTCGGCTACCGTTCTGGAGGTCCCGGGTTCGATTCCCAAGGGGGGTAAAATAAATATAAGTGATTTTTTCACTGTAATATTTATTCAATATTACCATGGACTGGTACCTGAAGCGGAGGGCTGATCACCTTTCCTTCATGTGTAAAAACGATCATGATAACACTGCATTTATATGACACAGTGCCCTATGCACCATTTGGGTGCGGAAAAGGGTTTTATTATTATTAATCATGGATATCAATGTTTTTCGATATGTTAACATGTAACTCATCACAGTTATTCTTATGAACACAAACTGAATTTTCTATTCAGTATAAATCAAAATCATTAGGGTTTTATATGTTTTATAAAGCAATGTTTCTTTCAATAGTGAAATATTTTAAAAAATAAAATCGACAGTAAACTTTACTTTTTGGTTTACCGAAATAAGTTTCGATAAGACTTTATTTGCCATTTTTAAATACTGTTTTATACACATGATTTTTTTAATAAAAAGGATAAAAGCAGTGATACAAATTGTTTACATTAACATTCTTTCAATAACATAACAACTAAATAAAGCCAATTAATTATTACTGTTGCAATGTTAATTTGTTTAAATCATTTATGTACCAAATAATTGTATGATAAGGCGTACCAATTTGATGCAGTATTTCATTACTCACAGAAAAACCAAATAAAATAAAAAAACTAGTTCGTAAACTTTTAAATGTTTTTATTTTATAAAAAATACAGAAAAAGATAAAATTAAAAATTTCATTACATTTAAATATCCAGATACACTAGAAATATTTTTTTCTTGAAATCATTTTCCAATAAGGAAAGATTCATTCGAACCCTTATCCGCACCCCAATAGTGAATAGGGCACTGTATCATATAAACGCAGTGTTATCTTGATCGTTAACACACGAAAGAAAGGTGATCAGCCCTCCGCTTCAGGTACCAGTCCAGGGTAATATTGAATAAATATTAGAGTGAAAAATTACTTTTATTTATTAGACCCCCCTCTGGGAATTGAACCTGGGACCTCTAGAACGGTAGCCGAGCGTGCTATCCATTACACTACGGAGGCGGACTAGGATAAGGACATTACGGATTAGGAAAAAAAGAACCAGTTTTATAGTCTTCTTCTTCTTCAAACCCTCATCCGCACCCGATGGTGCATAGAGCACTACATCACATAAACACAGTGTTATCTTGATCGTTAACACATTAAGGAAGAGTTATCAGCCCTACGCTTCAGGTCAGGGTAATTTTTATTAAATATTTAAGTGAAAAAATCACTCTTATTTATTTACCCACCCCCTGGGAACTGAAACCGAGACCTCCAGCACGGTAGCCGTGTATGCGGACCATAACACTACGGAGGCACTGCATTGTCTACCCACCCAATAATTTTAATAATTTTTAATTTAAAAATTTGGCATGTAACAACGTAATGAAGTATTACTCAGAAGTTCCACTCAGGTATTGAAAAGCAAACACAAAATTTGTTTGTTTATAATTAGATATTTGAACATAGCCACCATCAATCTGCATATGAGTCAGGGTACTGTTTGCTCCCACTAATCGTGGGAATTTCAGTTTCCACCGTCGACAATATTTATCTTCGTAAACCGATGTGTTTACCTATTAGCTCGGTGATATGGGTATCAAAGGATGTCATTTGTTTGCCAGCTTGTTGACCCAATATATTACTCCTTGACGTCAGAGACATGAAAAATCTACAAGCGTGGTTGCATTGACAATGATATTAAGTGAATTGTGTGTAAACTACTAAAGTTTTTGCAAAAAAATGGGAGCTTTTAATAGAAAAAAAAATGAAAATACTTATCCAGGATTCGGACCTCACATACAAATATGAGAGTTTTGCACAATTAAAAAGCTTCTTCGTCTCACCAATAGAAGTCACTAGTAAAAATTCTATCGATTCTTGTACAATATTTCACAATTGGATCATATATCGCCTATGATCCACATCCTTTCAAGAACGTCTTAAAAAAAAACGGATTATTCAGGAGAACGTTTTTAAAGTATAAAAATATAAAACAATGTATTAAAAATAAATATCAAGCCACTTTTTGAACGTTTTACTGTGCAGCAGATTTTTTTAGTTAAAACATGAATGTTTTTTTCCCTTTGAAAAATATTAAATATATTTGAAATAAATACTTAAACAATACAGTAGCGGGCAAATATTAAGTTTAAAAAATTGCATCTTTTGCTGGGATATAGTACATTTCCTGGGCATTCCGAAAACATGCACAACTGAAAATTGGCGATTTTTTATTTTTGACGTTCTTGAAAGGAGTGAGTGATATATAGAACTTCCAAGAATTTAAGTGGTGTGGTTGTCAATCATGGGTAGGATTTGTTAATGTTAAACGTGTGTAAAGTGATCACTTAAGCTAGCCTATGACGGTCTTAATCATTGTTGAGATGTCAAAAAATAATATGAAAACATTTATATCCTTATCATAAATCAGATTAAAATTCGAACTTGCGTATTTTATAGCTTTGTTAGGGTAGTAAGGGTTATTATTTAATACAAATATCATAATCGCCGATTATCCGCAGTCGGCCATTATTCCTAGTTGTAATTGGTCTTTGCGATTAAAAAAAATATTATTCTCAGGGTCGTTGTAAAATATTTATCTCAAAAACCTTCACTAATGTTTACTTAAAACCCTATTTTTAAAAGATTTATTGGTAAATACTTATGTAAATAATTCATTTCAGACAATTATACTACTGTACAGTAAACGTGAAATTTTATGTAAATAAACATTATTTACTTATTTAATTTATGTCTCGTCTTATACATAATAACATTTTAAAATGATTAAGGAAACAATTGTTTTTATACCATTTTTATTTAGTATGTTCAAAAAAATAGTTAAACAATACCTTTTATTCAAAATGCAAAAACAGCATTTTCTGCCTTGTAGCGGGTAAATATTAAGTTAAAAATATGCCTCTTTTGCTGGGATATAGTACATTTTCTGGGCATTCCGAAAACATGCACAACTGAAAATTGATGATTTTTGACTTATGACGTTCTTGAAAGGAGTGAGCGATATGGTATTGAGGTATATGTCTATAACCTCAAAATGATTCGAACCGTGTGTAAAATAATGAGATAATTCGATGTTAAACTTTGGTCGGTACTTTCCGTCTTATTATTTCTCTCCGTATATCGTCTAGTGTGCAAAGTGCATAGCTCCATGTGAATACAGCCCTCTCTCTTCTTCCGTCCTAGCCCTCTCTCCCTCTCTCCCTCCCTCTTCCCAAGCCTCGTAACGTCAAAGGAAACTTTTGTAAACGTTAGTTGTTATAGTTTCTTTTAAAGTTGCGAGCTGCCAGCGCGCCATTGGGAAACTGTAAGGATTTCAAGGAAACAGAGGGTTACGTTGGTATATCTAAAAGGTAAACTTAATATGATTTGTCTTTGAAGACAGCGTTAAATTCAACGATTTTGTACTGTATTGGAGGATTTATTTTAATGCACAGTGATGCCTCGAACAACGTACTTAATTCGTTCCAAGAGCAAACTCGTAATGTGAAAGTTCGTTTTGTAAAACGCGTGTCCAAAAAAAAATACATGTTAAAATGATTAAGGAAACACTTGTTTTTATGTTTGGAATGATCAACAGTTAATTTGATGAAAATTGTACAATGATATATTGTTAATTTTTTTCTCTTTTTTTGTGTGTATATTAGGTTAAAATCGTTAAAAACAATAAAAAAATATTAAAAAAGAACTCCTCCGGCAAGACACACAAAGTGGCTTGGTGAGTGTCTGCCAAAAAAAAAGTTCTAAATATGTCTAAATTGTGATTTAAATAAATGTATACAAACAAAAAAAAAAATAAAAAAATACCACTTGAGTTAAAAAGTGTTTCCTTAATCATTTAAACATGTCTGAATACAAAGTAAATGCCGAAACAAAAAAATCCTTCTAAATCATTAAAAATAGAACTGTGTCATATGTAAGATACTCAGGTTTTTTTATTTAGTCAGACTCGAATTAAAGAGAGTTTACCGAGGCTTGCAGAGTGAAATCCTCTTGTACTATCCTTTGCTTCTTATTTGCTGGCTTCTTGTGAAACCTTTGGAAGGTTGTCTGTTTCTTCCTCTTCTTTAACACCTGCTGGAAATAACGTGCAAAGGTGTTTGCTATGTAAGGCATCACTGTATGATAATACTTCTAGCTCCTGGTGTGCGATTGTGAGTTCCATAGTCATTACTATTATATTTTTCACCTTTTTTTATTGTTCGCAAATATTTTCAGGATGTATGAAATAAGTTTCATGAAACCTGTATCTATTTTTTTTATTTATTTATTAAACTTCCCGTACAGAAAATGTGTACATTTGTGGGCGTATTCCAAACATTACTACAATTTAAAATAAATTTAACCTTATTCCCATATTCTGTTAGACTTATCTTTGTTCAGGATAAATACCAAAATCGACTAACTTTTTAAAATTAGTGATATTCTTTTTTTTAAACTGTAAATATCCAATTTATATCTTTAAAAAAAACTTTGTTTGAATGACGATAAATTTTATGATTTTTTTTAAAATTAATAAATACCCAGGACTGGTATTTATAGCAATCGCTGAATCACATAGTTTTCATAAAATTACCCATCAAAAAAACATTGCATCAATTTAATGCAATGCCGTTTGCACTATTGGGTGCAGATAAAGGTCAGTAAATGACTACTGATATTTGAAGACGTGATATAAGCTTGCAACAAGCATGATCGTATATTGTTTTTCAATAAAAATAAGAAAGCCTTGCTAGATTAATCTGTCTTCCTCAAGTAGCGCGCCAAACATGTACATTCCTCTTGCTGGAACAAAAGTCACGCTACTTGTACGTACTTTAGTATTGTCAACTCCTCTCGCAAACAAGTTGAATAGCAAACCGTTTGTTTTATTGTGTTTTTATTTCATTTCAACTTTAGCTCACATGCACGGAGGAAAGTTTCGAAACAAACCGTAAAACTAGTAATGGCGAATTGCACACGGTTTTTTCTACACCACTCACCGTCCGTAAGTTTGTCGCGCGGCACTTGATAAATTACTGGTTCGCTCCAGGCTCGCAGAGGCGGGGGAGAGGACTATTGTCGAAGGAAAATTGTGCGGAATGAGAGAAATAGTCGGGACAGAGGACGAGCGAAGTGGAAGAAATAAAGCGGTTTTTCACATACTGGGATATTAAGATCACTCCTTCTAGTTCGTATTAAGGCGCACCTAACTTCTTAGTTCCACAGAAAAGTGTTTATAAAAGCACTCGTATTTTCAGACGGGGCTCAAGTATTCGAATTAGATCCAAGATTCGGACCTAACATATAAACAGAAAGAGTCTTTGCCTAAAAAAGCTTTCCCTATTCCAAAATATATGTCGGTAGCGAACTCACATGAACTGTGTCACAAGTTTGATCAATATATGTAGGGGTTCCGAAAATTTAGATGTATTTGCATTCATCAAAATAAAAGTGACTCTGCTAAAGAAAAACCGTCACAAACCAACCATATATGATTTTCTTAAACTTATGTAGTATGTATGTTGCATCGTGAGATTTATGATGTATATTTGACTTCCAAAAATTTGAGTAGTGTGGTTGTAAATCATGGGTAGAATTAGTTAATGTTAACACGTGTGTAAAATGATCATCTAAATCATCATTTGACGGTCGTAAACTCTGTACATGCCCAGACATTCAAACTCTTCTTGATAAATGTTGAAATGTCAAAAACTAGTGACATGTTGATTATTTAAAAACTAAAAAAAAACATGAGGTGAATGTAATTGGAAAAAGGAGCAGAAGAAGACCGAGAAAAACATGGCACGATCAGGTATGCCAAATACTTGAAAGTGGTCAGGTTAGGAGTCGTAATAATCGGCGGATATGTATGAGGAGATGCATGAATGTGGAGGAGGCGAAGAATGTTTGCAAAGACAGAGTGGTGTGGCGTTCTATTCTCTCTGCCTATCCCTGCGGGGAAGCGGCATGATGGTTAGTTAGTTAGTTAGAATTTTTACTAGTGACTTCTATTGGTGAAACGAAGAAGCTTTTTAATTGCGCAGAAACTCTTATATTTGTATGTGAGGTCCGAATCCTGGATATACAATCACACACTCAAAGATTTTGTATTTTTTTGCGCAAACTTTAGTAGTTTACACACAATTCACTTAATATTATTGTCAATGCAACTGCGCTTGCTTGCGGGGAAGCGGCGTGATGGTTAGTTAGTTAGTTATACGACGTTTATTCCGAAACTCAGTGAGAGAGATAATGTTTGTTTCTAATCACGCTGTTGGTACTAAAAATGAATTATCCGGAAAGCAGGAAAGGTGAGACACTATTAATCGCCGGTTTTGAAAAAGTTCCGGGGTCCTTCCTTTAGGCTCACAAACATCGCACATTACTCCATTCATTCAGAACTCACCATTGTTTGAAATGAAAAATAATACCCTTTGTCCATTGGAGTTTTATGACAGTTGTTTATAAACTTTTTCATAACTTTTTGTTATTATTATTGTAAAAGAAACACATAACGAATAAAAGTTACATTATGTTTATTATTTTTTTTATTTATTTATTTCATGGATACATTCATTTTTTACTATTTGTATTACGGCTCTTTAGGCATGGCCTGTGTTGAGCCGAAATACTTACATACTTACATACTTTTTTAAAAATTATTATTATTTGTTTTTTTTTTTAATTATTACATTATATCCATTACATACAATAGATACAATAACAATTTACATTATAAAGGTTTTACAATAAAATAATTCCACCTGGACTTTTTACCTTGTCTATTCCAACGAGAAGTAACCATCGAGGGACATTATTCTTAAATCATTATTAGATCACTACTGGAATTCTTAATGGTTTCGGCAGCAAATTAGATATCTTTGGCGCAAGGAATGAAAAGGTTTTAATAGTAATAATTTTATACATGCATTTTTAAAAATTAAATTAGCTTCGTCTCTCTTTTTACTTCAAAGAGAAATGTTAATTTGTTGAATGTTTTTTGACTGATACCTTATGGGACATTTTATAATAAAAACAAAACATATTTCGTAGTCATACAGGAGAAAGTGACCAAGTGCATTTTTTTTACAAAAACGTGATCATTGACTATTTGTTATTTTACTAGCTTAATATTGCCCTGAAAAAAATCCAAAGGATTTTAAACTAAGAAGTATAATATAATGAAATGTTTAAAATGACTAACTGCATTGAGGATTATTTTCTCGACAAGCAAAAGTGACTTAAATGGCCCTACTGAATATTTTACGTTTTGGTAGTTGGTCATTTTCTCCTGTACGACTACGATTTGTTTAATACCTTTTTCATCTTTGGTACTATTTTTTATGTTTTTTTTATATGTTTCTCATTATTTTAAACGCAAATGATAAAATTTCTATTTTGTAGGTTGAAGTATCCCGTTTTTAAAAATAGGTATACTTATTGTGATCAGTTTCATATGATGTAAGGTTCTTCTCAAATTATTTTACGTAGGTACTAAAAGATGCATGAAAACATTTTTTTAAACTTGTTATTTGATCAGATATTTTATTCGCATTTTTTAAATATGAAAAAAAAATATCTCCATTTATAAGAGTAATTGTTATGTTTCTTCCATTAATAAACAATCATAATAAATAAAACATTATTTTATTCTCTTAATGTTTGTTCGGAGATGTAAGAACTGAAAACATCCGAGTCCCGTTAGTTATTTAAACTTGACGTAAGTCACATAATCAAATGTGTATTAGGCCGTATCCTTTTCCGGGGAATACGATATACTTACTCGTATACCTTCATGATACTGTATTTCCCATACATTTAACACTCGCTGTTCTCATTATCCTTGCAATACAGGGGAGGTGCGATTTGGCATTCCGCCCAAACTACTAACATGCCTACCTAGCTAACTTAAATTCTGCCCTGGTTTTTGCTTAGAGAGCAAAAACCAGGGCAGAATTTGCATATTTATTACAACAAATACATGAATCATTGCTGATATAGCCTCTAATTAAGCTCAATTGTTTTATTTATTGTTTCGGCATTCACTTTGTGATAAAACATGATAAAATTGTAAAGGAAAAATAATTGTTTATATTTAGACCTGAAGATGAAAGCGTAGTTTCCGAAACTAGTCGTCATAATAAAGTAAACTCATGTGGTAAGTGTTTTCTTTTACAAAGCTCAATTATTATTATTTTCCCTTATCCAAAAACAAACCAACTATCCAGAAGACTTAAATATTTATACATGTCAGAACACCTAAGAGAACTATGTTGAATGAAGAATTCAAGATTTGCTGGACAGCGTTGTCAAAGCTTTGTTTTCCAGTGACGATCAACGAAAGACAGGCAATCCTTCAATCAGAAAGCACATCAACTTTTGGTAGACTATCAGAGACCTAAATGTTGTCATTATACAACTTTCGAAGCCCCTATGTCTTTACCGTTGCTGTTCCCAAAACGCGAACCACTCGAATTTAACCCCAAATCTTAAACATATCCAAAATTGCACTTTGAGTTAAACTCAAAATCTACCATTTAGTAATTTCTTATCTCATAGTAAGCAGATTTAATCTTATTTTTACATTCAACCGTATACATTGATTGGATTGCGTAACTTTCTTAAGATAATATCTTATTATAAAAATGTAAAACTGTTAAACGTAAAATTCGTAAATTGTAAAGCGCCTTTAGATGATTTTTCTGTACCAAAATAGCACTATATATATATTGGCGTTTATTCCTATTATTTGTATCAATTGCCATGAGGTTTCGTATATCTCAGTAGACAGACAAGATAGAATGCAACACTACACTGTCTTTGAGAACATTCTTCACATCTTACACATTCATGTATCTTCTCGTATAAACAAGACAAACATTCCGACTCTATTTCCAGTACTTCAAATACTTAAATACCTCGTTCTTCTTCTGCTCATTTTTCTTTATTCTACAAATACGCTCACTCATTCGTTTCAAATGTCCAATCCATCCTTAATGACCTCCTAACGACCATTTGTTAGAATTTTTGTACACACAAAATATCATTTTAAGTATTCATTGCAAAGAAGAGGAATCAAATTTGTTAATGTTTCCGATAACCAAAGAGTTAGACTGTATACATTGCCTAAATTTTCTTTTAAAATTATTTTATACTTGAGGATTCGGGAGAGTGTACATACAATATTTAGGGGTTGGCATTTGTAAAAAGTTATTGTTTTATTATTATTATTCCTGGTGCCTGCCCTTGAGTTACAGGAGCGTGGAGGATAGCCTAATACGGCCGGCAGATGAACTTAATGATGCTCTTTTGCATGGACATTCCCTCTCGAACCCCTACGCAGGGGAGTGCTATGGGAATAAAGGGTTACGGTGACCAGTATTCGGCTATTAGGGAGTATTCACACATTGCGATGGACTGGCACACAGTTGTAATGAACATTTTGTTTTAAAGGTGTCCCAACTTGATATGAAATATGTATCATTCTTCCCTTTTTTGAAAGAAGATGGAAGTCTGGGAATTCCAGAAGTTGAGACACATTTGAAATTGACATATCATCAATAGGGTTAATAATTCAAAATCCGATATGTCATAAAAATAATATAAATATTGTTAAACATTTAGTTAAATATTGACTTTTTAAAAATTGCCATGAATTTTTCTCGATACTCTCTCGACTATCTGAACATTTTTTTTCAATTGCTCTGGCACTGTTTCGTGTCTGTCTGCTGTGCTGGTGGGGTTGTATAGGCGTCTGTGTACCGTCTAACATCGGATTGGAATAAAATCTGTCTGACTAACTGAACTAACTAACTACTCATCCCTTTCACTGCCTACACTGAGGCACTTGTAGACACTTTGTGGTAGTTTTAAACAATTTTATTTATTTATATTGGCACGGACAGGGTCATTGAAAGTTATTGAATGTAAATTC
This sequence comes from Brachycentrus maculatus, assembly GCF_059751285.1. Taxonomy (NCBI): domain Eukaryota; kingdom Metazoa; phylum Arthropoda; class Insecta; order Trichoptera; family Brachycentridae; genus Brachycentrus; species Brachycentrus maculatus. The sequence goes on along the minus strand of NW_028280758.1, from coordinate 2,279,348 downwards.
ACAGTAAAATCGGGATACAATTTTGTTTTACATTTTGTTATAATTTTCGCAACTTAGTTCATAAAATAAAATAACTTTGCACGAGAGGTCTGTCAGGAACCTGCTTCTCTGTCTAATCCGGAAATGCAGTTAGGAGAGTAACTCAGTACAGATTTTTTTATGTCTGCGCATTTACAAACTGTCATTACAATTATACATTTAAGTTTAGATACTTAAATATTTTTTTTTATTAGGGCAACGCAACAGCAACATATGCAAAACAAAACAATTGAAAATATACACTAAACAAGCCAACTATGGTTTACCACAGAAACATAAAGATTAGTATAAATATGTCCACCTCCGTAGTGTAATGGTCAGCACGCTCGGCTACCGTTCTGGAGGTCCCTGGTTCGATTCCCAGGGGGGTCAAATAAATATTAGTGATCTTTTCACTTCAATATTTATTCAATATTACCCTGGACTGGTACCTGAAGCGGAGGGCTGATCACCTTTCCTTCAAGAGTTTATGATCAAGATATCACTGCGTTTATATGATATGTATATACAGTGCCCTATGCACCATTGGGGTGCGGATAAGGGGTTGGTAAAAAAAACAAATATAAACTGTAGATCTAGCAAATGAATGAATGTGTGTGTTATGTTGATTCTAGTAGGGACACACATACAATGCTGAGAAGCATAGTTTTTAAAGATCCTGAGAGGACAATATACTCACCATTCGACTTTTCAACACAGATTTTCCGCAATTGAAAATGTCAACTTGGCTAAAACATGAGTTGTACTCACTAGCTATTCGAAACATAGGCGAACTTCGCGCATAATTAGTTCGAAGGACAGGTACTCTGAATAAAGATTGCGACGTGTGACGGGTACGGTAGCCGGGTATGCAATGCATTCAATATCTACGGATATAATACTGCAAAAAGCTTTACAATGATTTGATGGGCCAACATGACCGCATACATTATGAACAATTCAGCCAATAATAATCGCGGGACGCTCGTAAAAATGTGGTCAGCCGAAAACATAAATGTTTCAAAGTGGTCACCCCGTTAAGCTATAAGGACGGGTAAGCCGAAAGCAATTGAAATGCGAGGGTGAAGTGCGCGATTAAAATTTCACTTTTTACAGCCGCATATTTCATTCGCACTGTGCCATATATCCACACCACACATGACACTGCGTACAGCTCTCGCAGCTTTATGCTGAGTGGTGCACAAGTGCTGTGAATAGAGTATACCGTGCTCTTTATAAGTCAATATGAAGCGGATTATGCACTGTGAGTGTGATAATAAAATGTGTAACTTTTTCATGGAGATTTCAATATTAGTGTCGTGCCGGGTGAGAAAGGGTTGAATTCTTTGACATAATTTTGTATGCAATGGAATAGAATTTCCCAGAAAATAAGTATAAGGGTACGTACCTACACCCCCCAATAGCTACTGTTGTCTCCCACAAATTATTGCTGCACGTGTTAAAACTGTCACTTTTGTCAACAATTGTCACAAATAAATTGTTTGTGTGTTTTTTGTTAATAAAATACAACTTAGTAGACTCAAAAAATCTGTGTTTGATTTAAAATTAATACATAAATGCAATAGAATGGCGTTATCTATATATATATATATATATATATATATATATATATATATATATATATATATATATATATATATATATATATATATATATATATATATATATATATATATATATATATATATATATATATATATATATATATATATATATATATATATATATATATATATATATATATATATATATATATATATATATATATATATATCATCGTTTACGTTTCAATCATCCATCAAAGCTTACGCAACTCAACTATAGATGCTGTTAAGAACGCACATATGAAATAACTTCCATTATAGGTTATATAATATACACAACATCCAACAAAAATAGTAGTATGGTTGTCAATTGTGGGTCAAATGGTGAATGTTACACGTATGTAAAGTGATCATTTAACCAGCCAATGACAGGTCATAAGCCCTGTAATACCCAGAATTCCATATTCTTCTTATTTATGTTAAGATGTCAAAAATGTGAAGCAGATTCATGCTTAGACGCGTAATTAGTAATTCTAAGATGAAAACCTACACCTAAAAATGCATGGAAAAATTCTCTCCTACTCGTATTTTTGCTAACAAGTAGATAACAAATGGTTACTTTACTACTGTACAGATCCCAAATTATTTAATACTTTTTTATAAATTAGTAAAAAAAAAAGTTTTTGAATAAAATTACTCCAAAATAAATCATTAATCTCAGGACTCTACAATTATATGTTCACTAGAGCCATCAACGGTTAGATTGAGAAAGATTTTATAAAGCAGAGATGCTTTCATTTGAATGTACAAATATTCCAATCTAATGATAACCCCTAAATGGAGAAACTCATATGTATGAACAAGTATTTAGTTGCATTAAAAATTTTGTAAATCTGCTTCATAAATTTACGCTTTTCACTTTGATATTCTAACGACAAGTGTTGAAGGATAACATAAGTTAAAATTGGTACCGTAGAATGGGGCTACTTGAACTTTGATGTGTTACTTGAGCCCAGTATTTTTTTTTATTATTTAGATCTGTATTTGGTCTACAATAATGAACGTATCGACATGATTCATTGTTTCCCTGATAGGTGACACTTATTGTCACGATACATCGATCACACCACGTTCTAATTTTTTTTTTGTACTGGGCTCAAGTAACACTTCAAAGTTCCAGTAGTCCCGTTCTACGGTATCTATGTACCCATGTATGCTAAGGTTTGTAATGTGTAAAGCGCATTTTATTTTCACTTTTCTATTCTTGGGAACAATGGGAATTTTACAGCTTTGAACACTGACACGATCGTCGTGAAGAATAACAAGTTTCTTTACTTAAAAGTTTTGCTTTAGCGTAGACGGTGCGCTTCCCTTTCGCCCTTTGCAGACTCTAAACTGTAGACAGTAGACAGTAGTGCAGACAGAAGAACGTAGCACCTTTCTGCTACCCGCGTAGACCACATCCTCTACGCTCGTGTTAGAGCTACCCTTTCAATGCGAATAAGGGTGGTTTTTGCACCATAGTACAATATAATGGTTAAAGCATTTATGAAATTATCCGTTGTTGATTTTACGGGTAAACATGAGAAAAAATCATAACCTAGAATGAAAAAAATAGGAATTTATATGAAGTTAAAAATGTTTGTTAACTTAAGTAAATTTAAAATAGGTTTGAATATATTTTTACATTCTCTGGGTGTGTTTTACTCGAGATTTATCCACAAAAAATATATATTTCATCAAATATGAAAGTATTATGGTTCTTTTTTTTGTTTTTTTAATTGGAACAAATTATTTTATTTTAACATGATTAAATAGAACTCATTTACTAACTAATCATCACTTCATTTACCGCAGGGACAGGTAAAGAAAACAGAATGCTACAGCAATCTGTCTTTGCAAACAATGTTCAGCTCTTCCATTCATTTATCTCTTTATGCATAATAATAATAATAATAATTAATAAACCATATTCGCTCCCTAGGTGGAGCATATGGAGTCCACAAACTGTCTCCAGGCTTTTCTGTCGGCTGCCAGCTCCCTTGCATCCTCCCAACTCAGATCCGCGTCCCGAAGTTCTGACGAGAACTACATGCATACCCACCGATTATTCCGACTCCTGACATGTCAATACATTTTTATTAATTGTATATATATTCCTTATCTCAGCCTCGCATTTCTTTATATCATACATCGTTTTCGCACATTTGTCTGAGAGATCACATTTCGACTGGAATTAGTCTATTTTTATCCTTTATTGCCAACTCCATGCTTCACTTCCATACATTACAAATATTAGTAGTAATATATTAAGTAGTGGTAGGCTGTTTGTACTTCTGAGTACACTTTGGTTTTTGTTTTTGTTAAATACCTATTTTCATTGTTTTACCCGATGGACAGTAGTAATGCCCATTCTACATCAGAAGGAAATTAGATTTTCATAACTTTTACAAGTAAATATCTATACAATGTAACATTCACCCATTTTTGATCATGTTACTCAAATGCTCATCACGCTCGACAAATGATTGCGCTATTCATAATTATTCACTTCTTACACAAACGATACTCTTGTATATCTCAAAAAACCAACCATCTAATAAGGGGATTATCATTTCTACACTTTTTGTGTTACAAATTAAGAAGTTAGTGGAAAGAGTATTATTTTTATATTTTTCTCTAAGCCAATGCCCTAAAGATGAAAGGTTACGAATTCAGGGCTCATTTTTCTAGAGTAATAATAAAGTGTGGTAAATAAATATTTTCGTTAAAAAAAATAATAGTTGAATTGAAAACGCGACGAGTTTTAAGCGAACGTTGGTAATTTTATTTAAAATGTAAAATTATTTATACGTTTTGGAGTACAGATATTCAATACTCATAAAATAATGATTTAAAAAAAAAATATTTCTCTATAAACAAAGTACGTTAAGGCCTGATATAATAAGTTTTTTTTTTATCCAGATAATATATATTACGTGATTGAATTTTTTGCTTAAAATACCGTTTTAGTATTGAAAACATAAGTTTTTCTTTAGTTTAAAAAAAAATTATAAAAATATTTTCAATATAAAGTTAAATTCTAACACATATAATTCTAATAATCTATTTAATACCAATAAAAATTGAGCGTGAAAACACGTAAGACCGTTAGTGCGTCCTTTTGCGTTCAGAATTGAAACGTTCGAGTTCTAGGCCTTAAATAAATCTATAACCTGTATTTGAATAAAAACCTTGATATAAATTTTCAACATTCTCACTCCCGTTCATCCCCGCAAATTATGGTTATTTATTATTCAGTTCACGGTGGTGATTATTTAACATCCGAATTAAATAACGAACCATCAAAGGCTGACATCGGTGAAAAACCTGCCCCAGTGGAGCGGAAACTCTCTCATTGTGAAGGTTGTAACGAGATAATCATTTCCTCCCACAATTCCATTTCCTTCTTCTTCCATCCTACCAGGGTGGCAGGAAGGGGTAGGAAGTACAGGGTAGAGACCAGAGCCGATGGCGCTCCCTGATAAAGGAATTGTTCCTCGGACATTATTGTTATTGCACATGGTGGTCATAAAAATGTCGTCAGATATTATTTTCAGCTTTCCCTTTGTGTACGAGAGCGCTAATGCGATTTCTATCTTTTGTGCTTAGTGCTGGTTTTCGGTAATTAATGCATTCCGCATGATGAATTTTAGAACAACGTTGTTTCAAATTCACCTTCCCTACACTTTGTATAAATATCACAAAACATTTTTTTAAACTTACCACTACCGTATTTTATAAACAATAATACTCATTTTTTCTTCAAAAAATTACCAATATAATTCGGTACTGTAATGGCAAACGGGTATATCTGTCAAATTTTTCATTTTCTAAGTTTTGTTCCACAAAATGTCTAAAATAGTGTATTTCATAATCCAGCAAAAAGATATGGCTGTAATTGCAATACTTATTTAGTTTTATTAAATATGTATATATGCCATCCGAACAAAATTAACAAATTTAATTTCACAAGTTTGTTTTTGCTCTGTAAAATTTAGTCTGAGACAGATATACCCCTTTGCCTTTACAGTACCGAATTATGGTTCGTCCTATACTTGAAATTAATATAAAAATATCCTGTGATTGATTTAAAATTCCCGCCAGTTTTAAAAATGGTCATATATTTGATGCCGCGAGAAAATTCTCTCTGGTAAAATTGTAGTGATGGGAATCGTACAGCAAAAAAATGTAGTTCACAACACCATACGTGCATTTGTAGTACACAAAAATACAACATAATTGTGTGAGCGATGTTTTTGTTAGCAGTGGACGTTCTGGGCGGCAGAAATCTGATATTGTAAAAGAAGCAAGCTTGATGACGGCTCTCGAGAGGCATGCGAAGTACCTATATGGCCCAGCCAACTAAATTGCCTTTTCTTGACCACAGTTGTGACCATGGGTACCTACTTTCAAATAATAAAATTAATTAGCTGTACTAGGTCATACGTTCCTGTAACTCAGTCCAGCTAAATAAAAAAAATAGAAAACATTATTTTCTAATATATTCCATTTCATAATGCTTGTGAAGCAATGAAAATATTGTGAAACAGCTGTGCAATGTAAAACACTGAAAATTACGATAGAAGTCAAGCAGCACGCTGTCCACCATGACTGATGTAAAGTTTTGCTTGTGTTGCTATTTATTACCTTCAACAGATGGCGCTGCCATTTCAGTTGCCATGTTTTTTGTTACCTGTCATTTTCTACATTTTTATTCATATAAATAATTAAAACGTGGGCGTTATTGAGTGCTACATGTTAAAATTTCAAAGTAATCGGTAAAAAATTTTAGAGGATTTCAGATTTTGAACAAAAAATCTCTTACATTTTTATTTATATCCAAGACTGGAAACAAAAAAATGTACCGTTTATTCCAAGAGTGAGGAAGATTTTATAGCTTCGTACCGAATAAAATACCGATGTATTTGTGACCTTCCTCAAATTCAATATTCATCTGTAAATGTCTTCAAATTGACATTTAACTTGACTAAATCGTTATTAAATCGACTAATAATTTACTGAATAATTCTGACTTGTGACTTCTCAGGAAAGATCAGGTAAATCCGAAGTCGAGGCAAAGGTTAATCAGCAATATTAAACTTAAACTGTTTAAGTTTCGAAGGGTAATTAAATATTGGAGACATCGTACAATGTAGGCTCTGAATCTTCATAATATAACTTCGTAAATATATGTCAAATTAATGTATCATAAATTAATTTAAACAAGATATACGGATAAATTGTAATTTTATTATGATTTTATGTTATAAGACTATTTTTTATAAGACTTTTTGTTTCTCTATTGGTGTATTCATTCGTGTATTTTTTATTTTTATATTAGATACTGTATATATGTATTATCTTATAGGCTTCAGCCGTTCAATAAATAAATAAATATTGAATGCTTAAAAATTAAAATTCACATTTACTCGTATAAAAAAATATACAATATATAAGGTATCTCTATTGTGCTTTCGTAACATTCACAGTTTACGTGTCTTACATTTTTTAAAAAAATGACAAAAAAATGTTTTTTTAGAAAATCGACTTTAGTCAAAAAATGAGTGCCATTTTTCTTAATAAATTACTCGTAAATTACTTACTTTAAATATTAAAATTTAAATTAAAAATAATTTTCCGTCTTTAAAATGTGAATGTTGCGCCATGTGATTTAAAGCCTGTTTTTTTTAAGTTTTTTAAATCTCAATAGTTTTGAAAGAATCTAAAATATTTACAATATATTTTTAAAAACTTACCTTTTTAAAATTCAACACTCATGCCATTAAATATAAATATAATACGCATACATTGAAGTGAAATTGTCATTGAATATTTTGACCACGCAGTTGTTTTCTGTAACAGAAGCCGAGGAGGCCAAATGACTGATATTGCTCTCTACACATAAATCTCATTTCTATCAATTATATTGACATCAATAACATTTTTTTTATTTAATTCAATAACACATTCCATACAAAAGTCATTTATTATATATAATATTCCCGATGAGTAATTTTTATTTCTCATTTTGGGACATGGGATTAAGGTTAACAAGACTGAAATGCAAATAAGAAAGATACAATCGGCGGGTATGTATGAGGATATGCATGAACGTGGAAGAGGCGAATAATGTTTGCAAGGACAGAGTGGTGTGGCGCTCTATTCTCTCTGCCTACCCCTGCGGGGTAGCGGCGTGATGGTTAGTTAGTTAGTTAGTCAAAAAGTTTTAAAAAATACCACAACTAATACATGGCAAAATATAAAACATTAAAGAGGGATAATAAATAGGCATATAAAAAAACATAAGGTAAATAGTATATTTAAAAGAATCAGATGAAAAAGCATGAGGTTAGAAGCATGTTTAAAAGAAAACAAATGACAAAATATAACTGAGAAAACAAATGAGAAAATATAACAAACTTGTTTTTTAACCTTCTTTCTTCACAGATCACAATTGTAGTTCGTATTGCTTCACCCCATATAAAATTTTATTTTGTATTCCAAGATATTTAATTTTAATCCATACAATTTATTTGATTACTAGATAAGTTTAGACTTCCATTTATCCACATATTATTTTGCGCTAACATAGGGGAAATTTTCTTTTTGTTTATACTTTGACAAATCTCTAACTTATATTTTCGTATTATTACTTGCAGTTCGATATTTATAAACCTAATTATTTTACGTCAAAAGAACCGCTAAAGCCGCCCTTCGAACTTTGAAGAAGGCATCTGTGGAATAAGACTTTCTTTAAGAAGTTTCCAAAACTTTCGTGTGGTCTTTACGTATGGGTATTACGTTTTACAAACATTAAAAGCTTATCAAATTTTGATTGATAAAGTTGTGTGAAATAAATTTTCATTTTGAAACGCTGATTATTTTTATCAAAGTTATGAATTCTTCATTTTTTGTTATTGAACTTCTATAACATGTTCTATAGTTTATTGGTTTCCAAAATGAAATTTGCAAATTTGGATGGAAAATATCAATTTGTAATTGAAGAAATTCTACATAAAAAATCAGAATTGTTTTTAACCCTCCTTGTAGATAGAGGTTATTTTTGCATTAATGGTATTTAGAAGAATATTACAAATTAAGTTTTAATTTGTTTATACATACTTATATAAATACATTTCATCGCTCTTTGACTAACGTCCTTAATGACTTAAATTGAAAATATTTTAATTATTTCAAATATTTCAAAAGATTGAAAATACTCGTATTAACTAAAACAAAATATGTTTTTCAAAGTATATAAAAATGAATTTTTGTCATTTATTTCTGCAATATGTATTGTACAAAAGGGTTAGATTTGTATTTACATATAAATATTGTCTCTTGCCTGACTAACTTTCGTAAGTCACAGTTTACATGTTCGAAGTATTAATAAATACTTAAAAATGCCTTTTATTGTTGCAACGTTATAAACAAGGTAGGTGAAAGTTTTATATGTTCAAAAAAGTATTTTGAAAATAATTAAAAATGTTTTTATTGTTCCAATATAATGAAGTAAGGATAAAGTTGCGTACCTACATCTACATATCATCGCTCTCCTGACAAACTATCGAATGTAATAATAAAATGGAGCTTCAGATTAAAACAATTTAATTTAGATTTCTAAGTACAAGCTTCTTACCTGAATAGTTAGCTATGTATTTAACAGATATCGAGTATTTTAAAGACAAAATGTATATATTTCAAAAATTAAAGAAAAATGGATATCGTGCTTTTTTAAATTAAATAACAATATTAAAACGTTAAATGAACAACATAATAGCGGAGTTTATATTTCTGATGAAATTTATATTGATAACTGACAACATAAGTTCTTTTGTAAAATTTATACAAACGCCGATACGAAAGTTGGTCAGGACAGCGATGATATGTGTGTCACTATCTTCGCTTTACTCCTTATTGTCAAATGAAACGTCCTGATGTGTGAATCCTCCGTTCTCCGCCGATTTCCACTTGTTTGCTCGCGTAAATTAATCACACTCGAGGTGCCCAGAATCACGGCCGAACGTAAGAAGAATCGCATAAATCACCGGCGCATTGTCACAGAGCCCATCCTCGCAAATATTATTCATCAGCGCTTTATTCATAATGGCCCTTTGTCAGGGAGCGGGCATTATCCGTGACGCCAGAACAACAAACGATGCACCTTGTCACGGTAGGACGGCAAACAAAAGGGCTCAAATATTTATACACAATTAATTCGTCAAAGGATTTGGCCGCAAACAAATCCGAATCTAAACACCGGCAATGTAATAGAAGTAATTGACTAGAACTGATATAGCGTCGATTGCGTCGTGGTGCTTTATTGCCGGTGGTTCATTAATAACGGCAGTCGGCTACAGATGGTCGCGGTGCGAGGGCATTATCGTTTTCAATTATCAAACAAGTCGTATCTCGGGAGAGCGTAGTCCCGAAGCCCGGATCCAGTTATGGATCACATTACGATAGCGTTGCAGCCAATTGTGCGCGCAGCCTCCTCCCCCTCCCTTGCTGGATTATTTTGTACCGCCACATTGTTTCAACGAGCGGGGATATTTTTGTGATGGCGTTGCCTATTTCAATTTATGCTAGATATAGTTACAAGGCTTAATTAAAACACTCTGATTTTAAAACTGTTTTACGTTAAAATGTTTCGCCTGAAATATGTAACAAAACACCTTGCAACGTGAAACTGATACATTTGATAAACCTGATATTCACGGGATTGAAAAATATTGTATTATTTATTTTTTTATTTATTGGTACATATGCCTGAATGGCTTTTACATGCACAATATAAGGAAATAATTTTATAGTTTTACAACAACATAATGCAACGTAAGTATACATATATGACATAATATAAAATATTTATTAATTGATTCGGCAGTCACTTTGTGGTAAAATCTATCCATTTTTTATTAATGTTTTACTTAGTAAATACCACTATTTCGTAAAATCTAATGTGACACGTGTTTCGATGCATTCCGCATCTGAAAATGATGTCACGTGTAGATTTTAAGAAATAGTGGTATTTACTAAGTAAAACATTGATTAAAAATAAAATATTTACATAGAAGGGTAAATAGTATTATAATAATGATGATGTTATGATAAAAAAATAACTGGTTGACATCAGTAGTAGGTACTAGCAACCTTTACGATGAGATTCTAAGACACGTCAATAAAGCGGCTGCTATATTTATTTAAGATTCATATACAAAAAAAAAGTACATTGGAGGGCTTATTGCTAAAAAACAGTATCTTCCAACCAACCAAAAACAGACTTGTGATATTGGTGAAAACGCATGATACTATATATATCTGTTTGCAATCAGAGAGTAGATAGTACCTACTTGAACATTTAAAAAAACATAATAAAAACATAATTAAAATTACAAATTGATGATCTTAGGAAATATTCAGTTGCCTAAAAAAAAACCTGGAAGAGAAATCACATGAATACTTAGAATATAGTAAAGCAAAAATTTACAAGACATGTGTAAGTCTGATTGCCAAATATGGAATAGAGACTAGAGCAGACAAAGCAAGAACCAAGTTTTGCTCCACATGTCAAATCCATCTGAATATTTCTCTCTTTACGTTTTCGATAATACTTCTCAGTCTTGCGTTCATTTCGTATCTTTCAGTCAACGATTTAAATCAATGTGTGTATTAAAACTTTTAATACAAGTTACGTTGGTAAAAAAATCCAGAATTTTTGTATTTAGACACAGTAAAAATTATGTGAATTTCCAAAAATAAATCTTTGTTTAAAAAATAGGATTATTCAAATTAAGGATTAACCCCATAAATTTAAATTGATAAATTAATAAAGCAACAGTACTGGCAAAATAATTTACATAGCAATCCGTCGATTGTGATTGGATCCATCTGTCATTTCCCATGAATTCATTAGTATTACGTCAGATAATGTCACATCCTCATACTATCTACAGTCGAGTACTCTGTTTGGGGTTAAATCCGATACACTATGCTGTTGTGAAATCTCTAACTATGTAATACATATATCCGTAAATAAAATAATGTACAGTGGAACCCCTCATAACGAGTTATTCGCATAACGAGCAAAAAATTGTGAAAAAGTTTCTCGTTATAGGCAAAATAAAGGAATGGGTGAATGATCAAGTGATTGTAAGCAGCTATATATGGTTTCAAACGTTTTGAGAAAACCACATACAGCTAGTCTGTTTTATGGTTGGTTGGAAGATATTGCTTTTTAGCAATAAGACCGCTAATGTATTTTTTTCCATACATGAAGATTAAATGAATAAATAATCATACATGGATGAAGAAGAAAGACTCCCAAAATGATCGCCCCGATCCAGACGTAATAATTCCCAAATATTAATATCAAAAACAATAGGGCGCATGCGTCAATTTATGACTTTATCCTATGGATGGCAAGAACTAAGAAATAAGGGCAAAGGGGTTGTCGCAAGGACCAACGGATTAACTTAATCACACATTAATCTTCGGGACCCAACCACTCGCGTCGTACGTTCAAGCCAGGGTACTGCACTTTTTGCCCCAATTCTGGGTCCTTTAATTTATTTCGAACAAGCAAGCCGCTGTTCCAATTTACGACCGAGAAAATTATTAATGAAAATTATTTAAAAATAAAATAAACATATCAAAGAACCATTTTTTTAAAGAAATGATAATTTACTCACACATTTTTGTATGTGCCCAAATCCTTGTTCACAAATATGGGATTCTCCACTTAGGAGCTATTTTTACATTTTGATATCTCAACAAAGATGAAGAAAAATATTGAAGAAGAGTATAGAACTCAGTCGTAAAGCGTCACGTGGTTTATGGTATATGCAGGAGTTCTAAAAATTTGAGTAGTGAGGTATTCAATCGTGGGTAGAATGGTGAATGTTACACGTGTGCTAAGTGATCACCTAACCTGCCTATGACTGGTTAAAAACCCTGTAAATCATTCATTAAAATTTGCATGAACATTTGCATTTTAACATGAAAAAATATGGAAGTTGGGCATTTACAGGGCTTACGACCGTCATAATTTTTAAGTTATCATTTTACAAACGTTTAAAATCTTTCATTTAAAAATGTAAGCTGCTTCATCTTAAACTGAGACACCTGTATTAAACCTATATTGATTTATTATCCATACGGTGAACAATTAAGTATCTGATAAATAATAACACAATTACCTCTTTAATTTTAATAAAATTCTTCCATTATTTTTTTTAATATATATTATTGATTTTTGTAATGAAAATAGGAATACAAATGGCGTAAAACAAATATTAAATTAAATCATTTTCCTAAATGGCAAATGATTTGGAAACGATTCGGCTTATCTTTATTTCCCCGAAAAAAAGCTTCATTATTTTGACGCGCAAGGATATAAATATTGGTAATGTAATAAAAGACACAGTTCGACATGAAACGGGTAATATTTTCACCGATATATATCTTGGCAGATAAAAGAAATTTAGCAGAAGGTAAAGCGGTTTCCTTCTCGCAGATATTTACCATCGGATGTGTTAACACGCGCCTGTCGGGATGTGTCTTGACAAATGTTGAGCCGAAAGGCTTAACGGTCCAGAGCATTTGTCACTGCAAAACCCTTCGAATCACACGGAACTTGTTACTTACACCTGTCGGGCGCCGAAAGTTGAAAAATTTACAACGCGATTTCGTGCTGTGTGCGCTTTGTATTTACGCTCATATATTATTTGTGTTACCTACATAAAACAGAAAGTTTTTGTGCTTAAATTTTTCATCTGAGATTGTTATTGATGGATTTATGTGTAGGAAAGGAATGTATAATATATTTTCAATATATATAACATGCAATGGATATTTATATATATATATATATATATATATATATATATATATATATATATATATATATATATATATATATATATATATATATATATATATATATATTTATATATATATATATATATATATATATATATATATATATATATATATATATATATATATATATATATATATATATATATATATATATATATATATATATATATATATATATATATATATATATATATATATATATATATATATCTTTATTTATATATAAATATATATATATATATATATATATATATATAAATATATATATATATATATATATATATATATATATATATATATATATATATATATATATATATATATATATATATATATATATATATATATATATATATAAATATATAAATATATATATAAATATATATATATATATGTATATATATATATATATATATATATATATATATATATATATATATATATATATATATATATATATATATATTTATATATATATATATATATATATATAAATATATATATATATATATATATATATATATATATATATATATATATATATATATATATATATATTTATATATATATATATATATATATATATATATATATATATATATATATATATATATATATATATATATATATATATATATATATATATATATATATATATATATATAATTATTCCATAAATCAGACAAAGATAAGTTCCAGTTTTTAATCATTATTGGTGGTAGTATTTAATCAAAGCAAATGTGTACCTCCGTTTAAGTTTCTTTACTTTTAAATTTTAAGCATTTGCAGTTTATTCCGTCATTGTTTTCAAATATATTTATACCGGATCGAGATAGGTTTGCTTACGTATTGAACCGCAGTTCCGATATTCCCTTCCAAATACGAGAATGGTTTTTACAACAGCAGCGACCCTCTGGACTTTGCCGGAGATTGGTGGATGTATAAAATGTTCCTAAACAATTATAGGCCAATTTGGTGGCGAGACTCACCACCAAGATATCCCTCCGGGCGCTTTTCACAGGAGCCGAAGCACTCACGATTGATTAAATAATATAACTGTAAACTGAGCTGTAAGGACCTTAGGGATGTTTGGATACTGAGAATTGTATCTATCTGTAGGGATGGGGGTGGGTGGCACCAAGGATGCCGACTAATCTACGTCACTGAAAGGATAATACCATTGTGTTGAGTAGACACCGATCGTTTTAGCTTAATCAACTATGCATATGCATGACAGACGTGATGATTTCTTGAATAATCGATTTCACCACTAAACTGAGCTCACTTAATGATATCTAATCAATATGTATTCAAAGCAACTGTCATAATCCAAGGCAAAACAAATGACATCTTAAACTCAATTTTAATACCACATTACATAATTTTACAGAAACGGTATAAGCTAATTAAAACATGTTAAATATCTCTGAAATTATTGTAAATGGATACCCTCATTTTCGATTTATTGGCTTTCACTTTGTAAAATTTGTCATTCATTATTATGAATAAAAGATTTTTAGATGTTTAGATGGGTAAAACGGATTATTTAACACACTGTGAGACGCTTGAAAACAAGATTTTCAAATTTTAAGCAGCTAATTTGACCTTGATTTGTAACTGTATATATATATGGAATATATATATATATATATATATATATATATATATATATATATATATATATATATATATATATATATATATATATATATATATATATATATATATATATATATATATATATATATATATATATATATATATATATATATATATATATATATATATATATATATATATATATATATATATATATATATATATATATATATATATATATATATATATATATATATATATATATATATATATATATATATATATATATATATATATATATATATATATATATATATATATATATATATATATATATATATATATATATATATATATATATATATATATATATATATATATATATATATATATATATATATATATATATATATGATAAACGAGTAAGTTGTGGCTACTGATATGTGAGGATGAGTTTTCAGAAATTTTAGGCAAATCAGTAGTACTACAAATCTCAAAATTGGCACCGAGTAGTGTACGTATAAAGAAAGTGTAACATCCAAAAGCCGTCTGTGGCAGGCTGTGGGCTCTCGAGAAATCACAACTGAAAGGGGAACTCATTCCGCTCACCCTTCAGCCACGCTGGGGGTCAGAGGTAATATTGTTCTTCGACCAAAGTTTGAGAAAACTGATTTATTAAATAAACCCGACGGGCCGTAATGGCGATCGTCTGATTCGCGCGCTTTGCGCTATACGTGATTTGGAACCACGAAGGGGACTCAGTGTCGTATGGAATTACATATTGTACAATAGGGTGCGGATAAGGGTTACAAGAAAAATGAAATATTACTGAAGAACAGTTTATTTTTAATATCACATCCAGTATTAGTAACTTCATTTACTAAAAATGAGTACTAAGCAATTCTTTTTCTACACAACAATTAAGGGGCGCATATTTCATAATTTTCAGACATCTTTTATGAAACGTAGTTACTTAAAGTCCTCACACGTGCGCCATATTCCGTTCTGCAGGCTTTAGAAATTAATTAGCCCGACCTCAAACCCCTTCCTTTGGGAATTGTTTGAAACAACTTAACATTTTCTGTTCCCTTAGTAGTGTTTCGGGCGGAATTCGAATTATGGTACAGAGGAAAATAAAATTTTGGGATATGACTATTTTTCGACATAGGCAATTTTTCTATCCCGATTATAAAAATTGTCTTTATCTTGAAATAGAAAAAAAATTGAGAAAGGATTTTGTTGGTTAGCTTTTGATTTGTAATTAACTGGTTGAAATTATCATTTATGTCAATATTTTTAAGGATGACAGCATTTTTTCAAATTTTCAAATTTTTTTTAAAAATAAGATTAACTGAAAAATCGTTTTGATTTGATGTTATAAAAATACTCATCAATTTCTCTTTTAAAACTTATTGTCCATTTATTTTCTTTCCAAAACATGATTAAAGTTATTTATGTTAACTATCTCCATAGTTTATGGTTTAGGCGTATAACCACAATCCTGGAGGTCTAGAGTTCGATTTCCAGGAGAGCCAAAATAAATTTAAGCGATTTCTCATTCAAATATTGATTTTATATTATTCTAGAACTGAAGCGCAGGCCTAATGATGATCAGATGAAAGATTATTTTTTCCTATCACTGCCATCTCCTTTTCTCTTTATCCCATCCTTGTCTCATGTCTCTTCCTTTATATAGACCCCTCTTATGCATAGTTGTGAAGAACTGTAATTGGTACTCATGATTTTATTTTTTTGTATTCTGATGTACCATATAATGTAACTGTTGTTCTTCCTTCCAATAAAATAAAATAAAATAAAAAATAAAAATAAAATTATGATGATCAAATAATGATGTTTACATCGTGAATCAAACGACCAAAACATCACTGTTTTTTTTAAGATGCAGTGCCCTTTACACCATAGGGTATGGATAAAGATGAAAATTACGTGTTTATTAAAAATTAAATAACAAGTTTCGTAAATTAATTTCGAAATCGGTATAATATTTCGATATTTTTTATGGCTTCACATAATTATTTGATTGATAATGAGTTTTCAAATTTGTGTGCTCTTCCTGATGAATATTAAATTATGTAAGATATTTAAAAATATATATATCTCACGACTTAATGTAGGTTATAGTTTTTAAATGCATATTTAAATGCAAAATAAAAACAGTAATTAAATATTGTTCCAACATTCATTTACATCGCGCTTTTAAGAATAATTGCTTCAATCATACTCGTTAAAACTTCATCATTTTAATGCAAGAACCGTTTATTATACTCTCTCATCGCATTTCAACCCATTAGTTACACAATTATAGTGTGTAGTTTGAAGGAAATTCTCGCGCTTCCGCACTATTTCCGTTAGAAATTTAGTAATTTCATTGCTATTAAGAATGCTGCTTTTATCAAATTATTTCACAAAAAAAAGAAACGACTTTAAATTTTTAGAATTTGAATACAAATATTTAAAATTTTAGATTTTTCTTATATTATTATGTTATCTGCTCAATAAAAAGCATCATTTTTGTCCGCCTCCGTAGTGTAATGGTCAGCACACTCGGCTACCGTTCTGGAGGTCCTGGGTTCGATTCCCAAGGGGGGTAAAATAAATACAAGTGATTTTTTCACTGTAATATTTATTCAATATTACCCTGGACTGGTACCTGAAGCGGACGGCTGATCACCTTTCCTTCATGTGTAAACGATCAAGATAACACTGCGTTTATATGATGCAGTGCGCTATGCACCATTGGGTGCGGATAAGGGTTTAAAAAAAAGCATCTTTTCATCTCAACTTCTAGTGAAGTTCTAGTGATTCAAGAACAATGTTTCTAAATTGTTTCATATATATAGAACTTCCAAGAATTTGAGTTGTGTATTTGTCCATAATAGGGAGAATTGGTGAACCTTACAGTGTGTAAAGTGATCACTTAAACCAGCCTATGATGTTTGTCAGCCCCGTAAATGCCCAGACCATATTCTTCTTCATCTCTGATGAGATTTCAAAAAATAAGATATTTCTTTACATTTTCCTTATTCAGTTTTTTTTCAGTCTGAAAATGTATTTTTTAAAGTCTTTTTGTAGGATATTTTATTACAAGTTAACTAAATCAATCTATTATGCATTCATTTATCCAAAATACACCATAGAATGACCTTTAAATTTAGTCAAAACGTCAAATATAATTTTATTTTATTTTTTTACTGCTACTTAGTTTTTATGTGTTTACATTACAGGACATTTTATTGAACAGCTTTAGCACTGAAATGGCAGTGTATTTGGCAAAGCACTACTTCAGTTTATAATCCTTCGACGTTTACTTCGAAAATGTTCACACTAAAAATAATTTGCACTTAGGCCCAAACTCAAAACTCCAAAGAAGAATTCGTGGCAGGAAGTAAAGGGGGCACGTAATAAAAAAGAGAAACTATTGGTTTAAATGTTTATTTGATTATAAGAAAACGATTTGAACCTTTCAGAAAATCTTCAAAATAATTATTTTACTAAAGAATATCTTATTGGTTTGGGCAAGTAACGCTTATTCGATCTCTCTTTTGCGCTGTTCCTCTGGGAAAACTTTCCATATAAGCTCTCACTATTTTTTACTGAAAGAATGATTATGTTACAGCTTTTTAGCTTTTTCTTTCACATAACTCCTCGCCGCTTTTATTTTAGTTTTTTTCTGTTATTGCCTTATTTTTTTCTTGTTTTCGTTTCAAATTTGTCGGGGAATATTTTTGTTCGGGTTTTGGTAATGGATTACAATGAAATTCTGGTGTGACAATGTACAGTTTCCGTCATGATTTCTATATATCATTTTACAACTTCGTGTAAAGCTTACAAAACACTAGCTTGTTTTATTTTATTTACGATCAAAATAGCATTATCATCTAAAAAGTGTTCTTTCTATTATATATAAGTTACAAATGGCAATAATATTTTTTATTCATTTTCTTCAAAAACAAATAGAAACGTAATATTTTTTTATCTTTCAACCAGGTTTTCGATTAAAAAAAAATACATAAGTAGTTGTAACAAAAACTATATAACAGATAACCATTCATCCATCTATCATATTTATACCATTTTGGCGCACATTCGTCTGAGAGATTGTATTCTGACTGCATTCAGTCTAAGTTCATTCTTCGGCCAAGAGTTGGAATAATCGGCGGTGATGTATGAGGAGATTCATGAATGTGGAAGAGGCGAATATTGTTTGCAAAGACCGATTGGTGTGGCGTTCTCTCTGCCCACCCCTGCGGAAAGTGGCGTAATTGGTTCGTTATTTGTTTTAATTTTTTTTATTTTTGATTAACACCTAAAGCCCGATGCTCTCAAACAAAACGCGCCCAGCGGTGGTGGGTCTGATCTGACCCAGTACAGACATCGCCTTTTAGGCGTTTTTCGTCGGGTTTTTATATTTTATATATTAATCAAAATAGGCTACATAGTAATTGGATAATGTGTCATAAGTTTTGTTTGAGAATTTTCAAGTTTTTGATAGTTTTGAAATTAAATTATCTAAGCGCATCATTTTACATCCAAACACGATCGCGCGCAGCTGCTGACTACTACCACGGAGCATGTCACATGCGCATGAAGCATTGTTGGCAATGAAGCAGTGGTTGTAATTTTTTTTATTTTTACTGAATTCAAATAATTTGTTTTTTTTTTAATTTTATTACTATATTTTAAGTCAACATCATAATAGACAGAATTTTTAACAAAATGCAACTTAGTAATTATCTTCAAATATAAAACGTGGCGGTTAGCTCCAAAAACCACAAAATTATTCTAGGATTTTGAATTGAGTTCATATTTCAAGATAAATTTTTGTCCATAATGCAATTAAAATTCATTTGAAATACAGTGAAATAATTAAATTTTCATTGAAAAATATATACGGAATTGCCCAAAATGGTGTAAATATTCATTTAAAGTTCGCCATTTCTTACATAAACATTTTGCGGGTTTTAGAAGTTATGAATATAATTTTGTACGAAACCAAATAAAACTAATTTTTGGGTATAAATTAAATCAAATTTTATATATTTATATATATATATATATATATATATATATTTATATATATATATAAATATATATATATATATATAATATATATATATATATATATATATATATATATATATATATATATATATGTATATATATATATATATATATATATATATATATATATATATATATATATATATATATATATATATATATATATATATATATATATATATATATATATATATATATATATATATATATATATATATATATATATATATATATATATATATATATATATATATATATATATATATATATATATATATATATATATATATATATATATATATATATATATATATATATATATATATATATATATATATATATATATATATATATATATATATATATATATTTATATATATATTTACATATATATATATATATATATATATATATATACATTTTTTTTTTTTTATGTTTATTACATACTATATAGTACCACTATATGTGGTATTTACTATGATTAGATTTTACCAAAAAGTGACTGCCGAATAATTAATGAAAATATTAACAACTTATGTAATAATTACACTTGTTTTAAAAGTGGTATTTAATCCTTAGTGATTTTAAATGCAGTATTTTTCGTCCAAGTAAACAAATAAATTAGTTGAAAACAAATGTAAAAAAAAAACAATATACGGAAACAATCGCCAAAGATTGACAATGGTTTATTGTCACTACAACGCACATTTTTCGTAGACACCACATGCGATAAATATATTTATTTTTTGACGTTGGTAAAATACGGTGTACTTTACGGTTTATAAATATTTCAACAAAAGTAAATCCTGCGAAAGCATTACACTAGCGGGGATGCTTGGACCCCTGTGTACAGTAGAGCTAACGACTTGTAATGACTTGAGGATGTAAGCTAGAACTGGGAAACGGGAAGAACTCGGCTGAGGGTCAGGCACAGGATATTCTCCATTAACTCCAAGAATTCCGCATGATAGCTCCCGAGGGATGGCCATTTTGGGATACGAAGGGGGGCAATCGTATTTATGACTTGTGAAATGTTGTTTTTAAGGACTTTTGCCAGCTCTTATTTTCGGAATTTGGGGAAATCGTTTTGACATTGGCGCGGCTGACAAATGAGCACTTTAATGATTATTATCTTAACGAATAATTTATTTTTTTACAATAAAAAACAAATGAAATACTTTTTAATTATTTTTAAGTTTTTTGCTGACATTTTTTAGTGGAACTTTATTGGTGGCATTTTAAATAATAGAATAACAACTTTAAATTCATTCCACATATAATATTTTTGCCAGTGATCGCGTTTCGTCATTACTGACATCATAAGACCAGTGGAAGGCTGGATAAAATTCCGTTATATACACAACAAGGCAGGTGTTAAAAACCATGATTTTTAATTTTTTTTTCTGATGGAATGATTGAATTTAGTGGTGTATTCTAACAATAATTACATCAAGCTATGTTTAGGGTTTTAAGTAAAATTTTATTTCATTTTTGGTATGGAAATGTATTTTTGTATGTGAATTTAAATAATATATGGATGAATCTGGAACCGTTGGTTAGAACTTCTTCAACTGCATATGAGAAACGGGAAGTCTTGTGTTCTCTGAAATATAAAATTTCCTACCTAATAAAGCCTCCTATTCTGTCTGATAATGTCGGTATCGATGAAACCCAGTCTCTGGTCAAATAGAATATGTGCATAAACAGTTTTTTTTAAGCTTGTCATTTTATTATATAAATCAAACACTTTTCTACCAAAACATACTTGGTAATATCACTTTCAAAATACCTTATACAATAATATTTCATTTTTGTACTGTTTACTACGAGATAACATTTCCTATAAATCATAATATTTATATTTTCCAAAACCAACTACGAAAAAATAATCAAGGATTTTTGCTCAAATAAGCGATGCAGATATAATACAGGTTTTTTAAGTACAAAATAGGAACTGTTTACTTAATATCAATTAATTTAAATTTAAATGATACTTTTAAGATAATATTTTTAAATCAGAGTTTTACTCA
The DNA here is from genome assembly GCF_059751285.1 of Brachycentrus maculatus. Taxonomy (NCBI): domain Eukaryota; kingdom Metazoa; phylum Arthropoda; class Insecta; order Trichoptera; family Brachycentridae; genus Brachycentrus; species Brachycentrus maculatus. Next base: position 2,257,132 of record NW_028280758.1, on the reverse strand, counting down.
TAGCTAAGCTGAAAATGATTTAAATATTACCACCATTCATTGATATCGATATATAAAATAGGTATATTAAACTTAACGGCCTCGATAAAATTATATTTTCTTGAAAGATTGCGTCTCGCAAATATTTAATCATGTTTATAACGTTCACTTTAAAAATACAGAATCATAACAAGAAAGCCCGTTTATCAAGTTGAGCACTCAATGTAACGAGCCCTCACCCTCTCACGATGTCGATTTGCATTCATCTCAGATAGGTCTCAAGGTATTTGCTCCAACCCTTGATAACAACCGCGCCAACCCCACTTACGGGCCTTCTGAAAAAAGGGTTTCCTTAAGACACATTTAAAAAACGCTTTTACATGTTTGCTTATTTAGTAAGTGCCTTGGTACTTTTTGTCGTGTTGAATCGGTCAAGTCCTCCTTGGTTTCGCCCGCGCCTAATGGCTCGGATCTCACTGCTTGCTCTAGACACAGACATCCGTTTTATATTAACCGGTTAATGTTCAACTCCCCAGGTATTACATACAGTATCACCTTGATATAACGGACCTCTTTTTAACTTCTTCGTCTTCTTCTGCTTGGTGAAGGCCTCGTGGCATGATTTTAAGATGGATTAGCCTCCTGCGAAGTCGATTCCCAGCTGTCAACCCATCTCTTTGTGGTCCACCTGCAGTGCAATGTGGGGATGGTTTCATTCTTATCACATCCGTATACCATTGTCTCCTTCATTGCCTTCTTCACCTAACAACATTCTACAATCTCGCATATTTCTCTTATCCTGGTGTTCCTTATTCTATATCGTAGTCTCTTGAACGATATGCTCGTTAGAGTCTTCATTTCTGACACTCTTAGCGCGTTATTTGTTACTGCGGTGTCCACTCTGCATTCGATCCTATCAGTCATGATGGGTTAACTATTTAACAAACTTCGGATAAAATGGACAAAAAGTCCGGACAAATGTGAAAAAATAAAAAGATCCTGTTAATATTACACATGCTTAAATTCAAGTGTCGCCGTATGTGAACAATTTTTTTCGGACAAGATAATTACAAATTATGACTCAAAGCTTCAAAAGTGCAAATAAAACTTCATTATTTTTTTTAAAGCAGGATTACCGAAATCAAGCGCGTCGATATCAAACAGTAAAATTACTTCACAACGAGTGTGCGATGACAATTTTAGATTTATTTTGTGTTTTGTATTGTTTATTTATATCTTAATACAGCTTTAATATTTTTTTTAAATACATATTTGAAAATTAAATTTAAACCTTTTTTTTATATAATGGACTTTCGGCTTTAACGTACACCCCCTCCTCCCAAGTCTATTATATCGAGGTTTCACTGTACTACCTGTCTAGCACTATCTTACGTCTTCCGATATACCGGCTTGCGGGTGCAGGGGATCGATCATGACGACGGCGGACACATTTGCTTCCGCGGTACATTATCTTTTCAGATATACAACGTACTAATCATTGTGCTATCACCTTAACACAAGTGCTTGAACATGCATCTATCTCTTTTTTTCTTAAAATGTTTTATGTTCTTCATACCTTTGGAGGATAAATTGAGAATAAAAGCTAATATGAATCGAAATTATTTGATCCCAAGAAAAAGTCAAAAGGTGTTTTTAAGTTTTGCGTCGGTTCTTCTAATGGCCCACAGACTTCTTTTTCTTCTTCGTCTTCATAGTTTAGGTCTTTTGATCTATTTTTGAAGGGGATTAACCTCCTGCGATGTCGATTCCCAGCTGTCGATCCATCTCTTTGGTAGTCTATCCTGGGGTTGGCCATGCAGTGCAATGTCGTATAGACTATTTATTATAATAAAAACCAACGTTTGATTCCTCTGAAAACCCAGGACCAAGATGTAACGTAATTTTTTGTGCGCGTTGATTTTTTTTCAATCCATCTGATTGAGGGTGAACAACACAAAACATTAAATAGATGCATACATCACACACATGAGTTGACCAAAACTACTTGTATAAAGGAGATAGCAAGATGATAAGTACGTCGTATACCTGAAAAAAATATCAAACACCTGTTTCTCGCGACAGTATAATCGCGCCTCTGTGCTATCCTTGCACCCGAATCCATTACATCTATTTCAAATTTGGGACATGTGATTATTTAGGCGGTTTTCGGGATGCGGGATTCGAATTTGTACATAGATGTTATCATCAAGTAATGTAACTTATGCTCGTGAATACTAATACGAGTCTAGTGAAACTTGTAGCCTGTTTATTTATGTGGCTGTAAATTTCTTAGTATAATATATTTTGCATTGGGATAGGTACGTATATTTAAAAATCGATTAATTTTGTACGTATTAATTTTGTTTAATCTCTTTGGTATTTGGAACCAATATAAATTTCACATTAAATCTACATAAATTAAAATGGAAATAATTGATTTTTCAAAATCTCTAATGACCTCAAGCTATCCACCGTTTGCTTTAAAATTTTGTGCTGTTAAATAAAATGCGCGACAGGTCAAAACATGCTTTATTGAAGAATATTTTTTAAAATCTTAATGACAGCGCTATCAATTGAACGCAAAATAAAACACCCACAATATCATATCAAACCCTCATCCGCACCCCAATGTTGCATAGGGCACTGCATTATATAAACGTAGTGTTATCTTGATCGTTAACATACAAAGGAAAGGTGATCAGCCCTCCGCTTCAGGTACCAGTCCAGGGTAATATTGAATAAATATTACAGTAAAAAAAATCACTTTTATTTATTTGACCCCCCTGAGAATTGAACTCGGGACCTCCAGAACGGTAGTCGAGCGTCCTGACAAATACACTACTAGGCGGACAAGCCAGACATGGCAGAGACCGTGATTCTTGACAACTGCTGTCAATCATGGGTAGAATGGTGAATTTATTATATGAGTAAATAAAACTCAAACCCCTGAAGATGACAAGGTTCTTGACAAAACCGGTTGGAAAAAGTGACAAAAATAAAGGTGGTTAAGAGTTATAGGTAAAATATGTATTTATTATTTACCTTCAATAGTGTACATTGACCAATTTACCTTACATTTATTTTGTGATACATGATTATTTGTCGAATAATTTAAAACATGATTCCAAACAAAAGAGCTATATAATTAAATCAAATTCGTTTCGTGGTAAAATACACTGCGCCATTATTCGAACCCGTTGATGTTTAATTTCGCATTTTGGCGTTTGTCGTTTTAAATAAAATCGTGTTTAATGAATAAGTCATCATGTTTCATGTATAATTATATCCACATGATAATTTAAACCGCACTACATGCATCATTCAGATAGTTTAGATTTACGAATACTGTTATCGTTTGCGATGCGATGGTAACTGATATATCGGTAGTTTTATGATTCCCTTGGCTTGGAATATTGGTTCTGCATATATTTTGGCATAATAGTGGATCAGAGAGTAAGTGTAAAATTAGTTATCATTTAATCGATTACGATTAATTCTATTTTTTTACTGTAATGTAGATTAATATAAATATGTGATGTTATTTTTTGACATCTCATCAAAGATGAAGAAGAATATGGAATCTGGGCATTTCGGCTGTCCAAATTTAAAACACAGTAAGAGACATTTTTTTTAGTACGTTTTTTTTGCATTTATGGACTAAGTAGACTCTACTTAGTCCGAAAATGCAAAAAAAAACGTACTACAAAAAAATGTCTCTTACTGTGTTTTAAATTTGGACAGCCGATTTACGGGGCTGACGATAGTTGTATCTCACATCTCACCAATAGATGTCTCTAGTGAAGTTCTAGTGATTCAAAAACAAGGTTTCTAAATTGGTTCATATATATATATATATATATATATATATATATATATATATATATATATATATATATATATATATATATATATATATATAGAACTTCCAAGAATTTGAGTAGTGTGGTTGTCAATAATGGGTAGAATTGGTGAATGTTACACGTGTGTAAAGTGATCACTTAAGCCAGCCTATGACGGTCGTCAGCCCCGTAAATGCCCAGACTTCCATATTATTCTTCATCTTTGATGAGATGTAAAAAAAAATGAAAATTACTCCTGTAATTGGAGATAATCCAGATTTTGTGAACAAGTATTTGGACACACTCAAAATGTTGTTAATATATGATGTGTATATATAAATTGGTATATTATTCACTCACAGTTACATAGAATTGTAGCTCTTAATTTCTGGGTTTAAATTTAGTAAAAAATTTAAATGAAATATTGCTATTTTTTTCTCGTTTCTAAAAAAAAAAAACATTTGAAATGTTTTCAGTAAATTAATAACCTAACATAAAACATGCGTTTTACTGACCTACTTTTTAATACTTATAATCTGATTTGACACTAACTTTGTGGAATAACTTAATTGTTGAAATATAAAATTAAAACACTTGATCACCCATGAGTTTATTAATAAAAACACAACCAGTTTTGAGAACTACAGATGTTCTCGCCAAGAAGTTAAAATATTAATTAGTTTGTATAATATCAGTTTTTAATAAACTCCAAAGTTGTGTTATACAAGTGTTTTATTTTAATTTAAGTACAAAAATAGCTAAAAATCTATATTTTTATAAATTGCTACATTTAATTTAAACTTTAATACTGCGTTTAAAAAATCAAATTATTTTATTTTTTACGTAAATCTTATTATGTCAACCCAGTAGTCAAATGATTTGCATTTTAAAATCTTAAAACCGCACTATTTCTATTAATATTTAATGACCCAAAATATATGAAATAATGCACCCTAAACGGCACGTTATAACGATATTCAATATTCTAGCCCAGGTCCGCCTATCCTACCGGTTTTGAACGATTGAGCGAGAACAACATGTAGCGTGGATCGGTTTTCTTGCCGGTACAAGGTGGTCTTCGAAGGCTGAGGGTTGGAGTTTGATCTTAAAGGGTCGGAGATTGCCGTTCTAGCAGGATATCCGGTATTCAGACTCGGGGGATGGATGCAACCCAAAGCGTGGAATAGGTTCCGGTTTATTGCACTTCTTATGCCGTTTTCATGGTGATTTTGAAAACCTTGAAAATGTCCGACTTAAATTTAGAAAAAAATACAGTTACATGAGTACAATAATAAACAATTATATACTAGAAAATTAAGTGGAAAAATAACAGCATTTTTTTAGGATTCAAAAAGGAAAATATATATTATAGATTAGATAAAGGAAAACAGTAAAATAAATATAAAATAATATTCATGATAGTTAAATTAAGAGTAAATCACTTATATAAATGAGTTAGAATTTTTTCAAGAAATTCATTCATACACCGCCACCGTACCAGACCTTCTGCTTCAAACCCTTATTTTAATATTTATAAGTATTTTTTTGTAAGATTTCAAATAAAATTATAAATAACATTTTACAATATTTTACAAAGTGTGCTTACTAGGTTTTCCCATGCGGAGGTCCCATTTTGCAATACTTATTTTTAAAATAATAATAATAATAAAACCCTTATCCGCACCCCAATGGTGCATAGGGCACTGCGTCATATAAAGTCAGTGTTATCTTGATCGTTTACACATGAAGGAAAGGTGATCAGCCCTCCGCTTCAGGTACCAGTCCAGGGTAATATTGAATAAATATGACAGTGAAAAAAATCACTTATATTTATTTTACCCTCCTTGGGAATCGAACCCGGGACCTCCAGAACGGTAGCCGAGCGTGCTGACCATTACACTACGGAGGCGGACTATTTTTAAAAGTATATGAAAAGTTAATTGTTTATGATATGCAGTCAAATACTATATGTACATGTATATGTATTAAATGTCAAGTTGGTAGAATTTAGTAGACTCAAAAACTCAGTGTTTGATTTAACTTTGCATACACAAATTATAATATAGTTATACAAATTAAACGCCAAATCTAAAAATAAATACTAGATGACCAATTTCATATATTGACGCGGTCTATTCTAAATGTAACTATGTACCTCCATTATCCATTTATGAATAGTTCTTTATAACTTAGTTTCACTATTAAATAAAACTTAATAAAATATAATGTTGTTCTAGTTCTGTTCATGCTTAGTAAATTATTAACAAATAACGTTGTTATAAAGATAAAATTAATGTCGTTTTTAAATAACAACACTTGATATTTCAAATTATCAACAAAAAAATTACGAATATAGTCATGTAAACTCTGCCAGTTTTCTAGTCATATTGATTACATTCGTTTGTACCTATCTCTTTCTGCAGTGAGTTGTAGATGCAATCACCAGGGCGGATGGTACCTTTGCCTTTCCACGACCGTCTCAGTGCATTTCCTATTCGAGATGGATCCGCCGCCCACAGAGCCGCCCGCTATCGGGTTGGCGAGTTCCGCCCAAAATTGGCAATGAACCGGCAAACGCTGAAGATTTGGCTGCTTCCTTAATCACTCTTTGGTCCAACTTGGAGAGCAAACGATGAGAAGTTTTTGAGAATACGAACGACCGCTTTATGAAATTGAGATTCCCTGCAGGGAACGGAATGGAAAAAATAAAAAAATAAAACTCTTTCCTAACGTACTGTTTAAAGTACTCGACTTCAAAAGAGGGATAATAACGTGTTTATTTTTTCCTCGGTTAAGGTAAGACCTCACACAGCTACCCAGGGATGGCCAAACCTTGGCGAATGTGCCAAACGTGGGGCATTAGATGATCACAAGTAGCGCGTCGCATCCCTGCGCCCGCTTATTTTTAAGCAAGCATCATAACTAAACATATCAACACGGATTAAAATAAAACGTTTAATGTGATCAACACGTGGTTTATTTCGGATTTTTACTACTCAATCATTTACATTGATTGTGTAAGCGGATCCCAGTTATGAGTAATCTAATTTACTTATACAAACCCAATCACTGGTTTACCAAATCACAGATGTGATTCAGTAATCGGTCAGTTCGATGATCACATCGATTCTTGGATTCTAAATTGCGATCTAAAGAACTGAAAAAGGTCACCATTTTATAAGGAATAAGTAAGGTTTCAGATAGTAAAATCTTTTGACGACATTTTTATGTAGGCGTTGGCAATCGACGTCGATACGATGATTTTTGACAAAAATTCTACTCCATCGAAAGCAAAAGTTTTTGAGTGCTAGGGAAAGAGTAATGTTTTATGATAGTAAAATTTCATTGCGACCTTTTTTATTTATTTTTAATCCTCGTTCCACAATTTATCAGTAAATCCATAATGATTGAGTCAATCAGTGAGTTATCGAGAATTCTCCATCCTCCTACGACGAATATTGAATCGTTAAATTGATTCGTTCTTAGTAAACGGATCGTTTTTTTGATATAATGAGAATCTACTGAACAAACGGATCTTACCTATCTCTAATAAAATCACAAATATTCTTTCACAGGCACCGTGACGTAGTTGGGTAGTCACTAGACTGCGAAACTGCGTCGTGGGTTCGATTCCCACCAGTTGCAAAATTAATTCTATAAAGATTTATTTTTAATTGGTCTGGGCCTTTATGATGTGTTTTTCACATTTTTCCTATCCTTGCTCTCACATCTTCTGACAAACCTTAAGTAGAGACTTCCCGGGTTATACTTTTAAAATAAAATTAAAGTTAAAAAATCAAAAAAAAAAAATTTGAATATGTAAATCTATAATATGATATAAAAATATAATTTATGTATTTTAGTATGTACGTTATTATATTTAGAAATCTAGAAGTTCGTATTAAATTAACCTTTGGATATTAAGACGGTGCACACTGCGCATATCATATGAACCCTTTGACACTAAGCCTCGCATAATCTCACATATCTACCGCCTTTACTGATATAACGTACGGTTATGTGGCTACGTATTACGCGACCTACACATGTGTAGGTGCAAGGGTTTCCGTTTGCCGTTTAAAACTTTACGACCGCGACGCCGACGGACGCGTCTCGGCAAGACGCAGAGCTTCTCCATGGCAACAGAGATTGGGACATCGAAGGGAGGATCCTACAGGAATGAAAGGGGTGATTTTTTACAACCTACCTTTTTATTTTATTATTTTCATTTATCTTTTACGCATTTCGAAAAAACGATAGGTGATTTTCGATTGCTTTGTTTTATTTTAGTTATTGGAAAAATATTTGATTTCTTTCTGCGTGGTTACACGCGATAATTCACATTTTTATAAAAATTCATTCATTTTGTAAGATTCGGAAAAAGAAAAACGGAAAAAGAAAAAAAGAAGAAAAAAGGGGTCAGGATCTGGTCCCATGGTTAGTGTCGTGGACTCTTAAGTCAAAGTTTCTTGGTTCGAATCTACTTTACCACAATTTGATACCTATTTCTAATAATGAGCCGCTTAGGCTCACAGAAATTGTATGAAATTGAAATATTTGTGTAAATAATAAAAACACTTTAAAAAAATACTAATCAACTAACTAACTATCACGCCGCTTCCCCGCAGGGGTAGGCAGAGAGAATAGAACGCTACTCAAATCTGTCTTTGCACACAATCTTTCCATCTTCCACATTTAAACACCTCATCATACATTCACGCCGATTATTTCAATTTTTCTTACCTTACCTGACAACTTCCAAGTATTTGAAATATTTGATCATGCCAATTTTTTCTCGGTCTTGCTTCTGCTTATATTACCAACCACATTTGCCCCATAAATCTGCTTTACTGTTCTTTCCTCATTCATTTATTCCACATGTCCAAACCATTTTTACACTAACAAGCTTTATTAATTTAAACAATTATTCATATCTTAACCTTCCATTTTATCTTTATAAAACCTTGTACGTACTAAGCAATGTAAAAAATAAATGTAGCTCCCATCTAAAAAAAAATTCTTCATATCACCATTTGAACATCTATCACACATCGTTTTACTGCATATTTGACTATATTCAGTCTAATTCCATACTTCTTTTGCTAACTCCATGCTTCTCTTCTATACAATAGGGTAAGAAACAATACTTATTCGTGCACTAAAAGTTTCGCTTTCACTAATAGGTTTATATTTTTATTAATTAAAAAAAGTTTTACTTGATAAATTTCACAATTTCTTTAAATCTATTGTGACACGTGTTTTGATGCATTTCGTATCATTTTCAAGCACCCTATGCGGAATGCATCGAAACATGTGATACAATAAATTTCATGAAAGAGTGGTCAAAAGTGGATAGATTTTACCACAAAGTGACAGCCAAATCAATTCATGAAAATTTAAAAAAAGTGTTGATGCTTTATGCATTCTGTTCATCACAATATAATTCACCCTTAATTAATACAACATTATACATGATAATAATGACAGAATAGTGGGGGATGCGTCAGCCTGGTATCAGGGGAGCATAGAGCATGCAGCGCTAATGCGAGCGGTTACCGTGAATTACGTGGCGTGGCGGAACTACCCGAAGGTGGCGAAACTACCCGAGGTAGTTAGCACACTGCACCGTACGAGTACTACATAAGCACGTGAACACACACACATACATAATTAATGGTAACACGATGATACCATACATTTATGGACCGTATTTTTTTGGGGTCACTAGCATTTCGAATTGGCCTCTCTATTTATACACCGTTTTTTGACAAACCCATATAGGAAAAAAATCTATCTTATGGTATAAATACTGTTTTCATTTCAATTGCAACATTATTTTACTTAAGATTTTCAATCATACAAATTAATATAATTTATTACAAAATATAATTTTAAAAATGACACTTAAACAAATGTAATATTTTGAGTGTGTCCAAATACTTGTTCACAAAATCTGGATTATCTCCAATTACAGGAGTTATTTTCGTATTATTTTTTGACATCTCATCAAAGATGAAGAAGAATATGGAAGTCTGGGCATTTACGGGGCTGACGACCGTCATCGGCTGGTTTAAGTGATCACTTTACACACGTGTAACATTCACCAATTCTACCCATTATTGACAACCACACTACTCAAATTCTTGGAAGTTCTATATTTATGAACCAATTAAGAAACCTTGTTCTTGAATCACTAGAACTTCACTAGAGACATCTATTGGTGAGATGTAAAGAAGCTTTTTATTAAGCAGAAACTCTTATATTAGTATGTGAGGTCCGAATCCTGGATTATAATCACACACATGAGAAACTCCAGAAAATACCATTTTCATTTTTATTATTTAAGCTTATAATTTGACCAGATAATTTATTTACAATATTTCGAGTGTGTCCAAATACTTGTTCACAAAATCTGGATTATCTCCAATTACAGGAGATATTTTCATATTATTTTTTGACATCTCATCAAAGATGAAGAAGAATATGGAAGTCTGGGCATTTACGGGGCTGACGACCGTCATAGGCTGGTTTAAGTGATCACTTTACACACGTGTAACATTCACCAATTCTACCCATTATTGACAACCACAGATTTTGTGAACAAGTATTTGGACACAATGAAAATGTTGTAAATGATTTTGGTATTGAAACATTTATTTCATATATTTACAAATTTCCTTTATCCTCTAGTATACACATGTTTCACATCCAGTACTTTTCAAAGCTTATATTATTTATTCACGATTTGGGATGATGGCTTAAAGTTTGGAGGGAAAGCATCAAATTTCCATGTTAGGGCGGATATTGACAAGGCTTTCGTTCATCCTTCGAACTTTTTCTTTCCACGTCAAAAGTGACTACTATCCTTCAGTAAAAACAAAATGTATTCTGAGAGAGAAAAAAACACTCTAAAAATCGATAAACAATCAACAATAATTCATAACGCATCATTTAAAAATAATAAAATAATAATAATAAAACCCTTATCCGCTTCCCAATGGTGCATAGGGCACTGCGTCATATAAATGCAGTGTTATCTTGATCGTTTACGTATGAAGGAAGAGTGATCAGCCCTCCGCTTCAGGTACCAGTCCAGGGTAATATTGAATAAATATAACAGTGAAAAAAATCACTTATATTTATTTTACCCCCCTTGGGAATCGAACCCGGGACCTACAGAACGGTAGCAGAGCGTGCTGACCATTACACTACGGAGGCGGACGGATTTAAAAAAGTGAACTTTGTTTCATTAATTTTTTTAAGGATTTTTTTGTCATGTTTGTAAAATAAATTTTGATATATCGAGTGTGTCTAAATCTTTGTTCACAAATCTGTGTTTCTCAACTTAGTTTTTTTACTGGCATCACAACATAGATGAACAGGAATATGGAATATGTTTCAAGTGTATAAAGTGATTACTTAAACTAGCTTATGACAGGTCGAAGGCCCTATAAACATTCAGACATCCTTATCATATTTTACTTGTGTTGAGATGTCAATTTAATTTTAATAATATTTATATTTTGACTTTTCACATGGGTGAAGAAGAAAATGGGAGAAAAATGTGTATTTACTGGGTAGAGCTAGTGATTTGTCATAGGCTAGTTTAATTGATTAAACATTCTACCCATAATTGCTAACCATACTACTGAAATGTTTGGAACTGATCATAAATCGTGTCGTTTCATGTTTGAGTCGCGGCAGCATCTATGGTCGATTTGAGTATGCTTTTTAGCACAGACCCTTTTATGTAAATGTATGCAGGATTCTTTTCAAATTATGTAACATTGTTTGAGAAAACGTTTTGAGTGTGTCCAAAAACTTGTACACAAAATTTGGATTATCTTCAATTACAGGAGTTATTTTCATATTATTTTTTGACATATCATCAAAGATGAAAAAAAAATGGAAGTCTGGGCATTTACGGGGCTGACGACCGTCATAGGCTGGTTTAAATGATCACTTTACACAAGCGTAACATTCACCAATTGTACCCATTATACCACACTACTCAAATTCTTGGAAGTTCTATATATATGTATGAACCAATTTTTGAAACATTATTCTTAAATCACTAGAACTTCACTAGAGACATATATTGGTGAGATATAAAACCATAAATGCCCAGACTTCCATATTCTTCTTCATCTTTGATGAGATGTTTGAAAATAATATTATTTGAGACAACTGAAAACATTATTTTTAATTTTTACGCAGCTTATAATTTGATCAATTATTCTATTCACAACATTTTGGGTGAATACAAATCTTTCTTCGCAAGTCTGGGATTCTCCAATAAGGAGTTATTTATAAATTTTGACTTATCAACAAAGATGAATAAGAATATGGAGTATATGAATTCTATGAATTCAAAGAACTCTTCTTCATCTATGTTAAGATATTAAAAAGTAAAAATAACTTCTAAGTCGAGTAACCAAGATTTATGACCAAGGATTTGAACACTCGTAAAATGTTGTTGATGATAATGTTAATTCGAATTTTCCGAAAAATTGTTTTGAAAATATTATATACTAAATTCAAAAGTTTATCAGGCTCACAGAAAGTTGGGTAGGCAATATCTGTATAAGCACATGTAGGCCTTTGTACACCTGTATGTGAGTGTAATTATATGTAGGTATGTGTTTACAAAGGCAGGTTAACTAACAACTACGTGATGAACAAACTTGTTGTACAATTATTAAACGATCATTGTGTAGTTCGGGTTTAGGGTAATTGGATCTTAATTGTGTAAAGACGGCTAAAATCAATAATGGACTTACTACCGCTAATTAAAAATTCAATCCTGCTAAAATTAAAGGCAACTACATACACATTTTAAAATCATAATAAGTTATGTGTCTTATTTTTATAATACTAAAAATACCAAGATTTTTAGTATTATAAAAAACAAAGTTTATGAGGATAAAAGAAGAATATGAAGAAGAATTTAATTCGAAGTCTGGACATTCACAGTGCTTACAACATGTCATAGATTGGTTGATGTGATCACTTTATAAACATGTTACATTCACTAATATACTCATGATTGATAACCACACTTTTCAAATTTATCAAAAATTCTCTCATTATGATAACCTATGAATTAAAATATTTTTTCAATTACAACATTAATTTGACTTCCAAAATTTGAGTTGTGCGTTGGTCAATCACGGAAAGAATTGATGATGTAAGCGTGTATAAAATGATTACTAAAATTGATTATGACAGGTTGTAGGCCCTATAAATACCCAGACTTCCTAATTCTTTTTGATCTTTATTGGAATATCAATAAAATAAACTCTTCATGGAGCTAAATCCAGAATTTGTAATGAAAATTTTGGACCCACTCGTAATATCGTGAACGAAAACTATAACATTTTGGGTACGTTCAAATCCTTGTTCAAATCGATGTTTTTTTTCCATTTAGAGGTTGTTACATTTTCACTCATAAATCAAAGTGAAAATCATATGATATATGAATGTAAATATGAGTTACAAAAAAATTAGTACTGTCAATGAGTCAATCAGAAGAATGGTAAATGTACCACGTATATAAAGTGATTACCTTAACCAGCCTAAGGCAGGCTATGAAAGACTTCCATATTCTTATTCATCCGTATTGAAATGCCAAAATGAAAAAAATACCACTTCATAATCTGCTACTGTTTTTTTTGACAAACCAAGGTAATCCAAACTTGTTTATTTGAATTTAATAAACGTATTCCTTAAAGAAGTCGTCTGTGTACGTAATTACGTTTACGTGTTCCCGTTTTAACGTTCAAAGTGTAATTTCATCGGGCCCGTAAGGGGATTACGTTTGAGGCCGACCGCCGATTGGTACTTAGATATTTTCTTTGGTCACAGGAAGGGTACTCTCACTCTCGCCTCAGATCTTCGGGGACTCCTAGGTGTATAATATATATATTGTATATACACTTCAAGGGATCTATGGAGAAAATTGCCCCAAGGAAGCTTGAATCATCTTGCGGCCGGGTTCAAAGCAAGGATAAACACTTCGGTCCAGTCCGTGAACAATCGATTGGGATGTCCTTTACGAATAAGAGAATCCATTTATAGGATTCCCCTTTTGTTAGTAGTGTCCAGCCTGATGAGTTCGCTACCCTTTGAATTACTTAAACAGGCAATCTTGTGACGTCTAATTGATTTGCAAACTTCGATTGGATGAATTATTCGTGAAACAAAACTGTTTGTACATTTATATAAAACATATATATATATATATATATATATATATATATATATATATATATATATATATATATATATATATATATATATATATATATATATATATATATATATAAATATACATATATATGTGTGTGTGTGTATATATATATACTATAGCGAAACAAATTATTTAACAAAATAGATTAAACACATTGTGCACGCATAACTTTCGAAACCACTTAAAACCAGACCATCCTCAGACGCTTTAATTTATGCTTCAATCGGTCCGGCCTCAGGGGTGAGTAAACGCACCCTTAGTCAGGAAATAGGGAAGAAACCACCATTACCTCTCCTTTACTCCTGCTTTGGGGTCACGTGATTTATTGGCGTAGCAACGCCGATGCATTTACTCGGGGGCGTACACAAAAGATGCAGCGCAAAATGTTAAAGAGTAATGTTACGTTACGAAGTCAAAAAGGAACAAAAATCTTGGATTCAATATCCTCCAGAACCGTTCTAATTAATCGGTTCGTTTTATTTGTGAATCCAAGCTATTTAAAGACTTTTCAATAAAGATGAAGAAAAATATACAAAAAAATGTCACTGTGTTTTGAGTTTGGACAGCCGACCTAAGGTGCAATTAGCGATATTTGAAGTATATAATACATGTCTGTACCGTCACTTGATTTTCAATTAGATTTTCATTCTACGTGAACAAACTGAATTTTTTTAAACAGAGATTTGGATACACCAAAATATTGGCTCAAGTTTTGGCACCTTTCATAGCATGTGCACTTAAGGTGCAGTTAGCGGTATATGAAGTGCACAACACGTCTCTCTACCGCCCCTTTTCCATTCAATTTTCAATAAATTACATACTTGTAAATAAACCCAAATTTGTATATAAAGATCTGAAAATACCAAAATATTAGATCAAGTTTTGGCACCCTTTATCGCATGTGCCCTTTGGCTCTCCAAACTTAAAACACAGTAAGGGACGTAGTACGTTTTATCTGCATTTTTGGACTAAGTAGAATCTACTTAGTCCAAAAATGCAAAAACAAACGTACTACAAAAAAATGTCCCTTACTGTGTTTTAAGTTTGGAGTTTGTTTTTGGACAGCCAACTTAAGGTGCAATTAGCGATATTTGAAGTATATAATACATGTCTTCACCGTCACTTGATTTTCAATTAGATTTTCATCCTACGTGAACAAACTCAATTTTTTCAACAGAGATTTGGATACACCAAAATATTGGCTCAAGTTTTGGCACCTTTTATAGCATGTGCACTTAAGGTGCAGTTAGCGGTATATGAAGTGCACAACACGTCTCTCCGTCCCTTGATTTTCCATTCGATTTTCAATGCAACCGTTTAACGTATTTATTTGCAGTCCATTTGGTCCAATGACTGGAGGGCTGTTGGAGTCCTGAATAATGATTTAATGGGCAGGGTGCGTCCTGATAGTGTGCGTGCCCTTTGTTGCACAGTCGCTAGATTTGATTACGATTCAATCGAATGCATTTTAGGTTGAACACATTTCAACGGAATTGTATTGATTTGAAATGCTATAATGGATTTCGTTCAATGGATAATCTTCCTTTAAATACTGTTACATTTAAATCGTGCTTTACTCAAAATATTTGATATGAGAGGTAGTTTTGTAATCAAAAATCCAAAAAATGCATTATTTTTCCCAAACGTTTAAAATCCCTGAAATGTAATGAATTTGTTACAATGGATAGTTTTCTTTTAAATTCTATAATATTTGAATCATGCATTACTCAAAATATTTAGTTTGAGGGATATAATATATTTTTTTTTCTAAGAATTCAATTTGAGAGTTTGTTACAATGGATAATTTTCGGTTATATATTGTAATATTCGAATCATGCATTACTCAAAATATTTAAAATAAGAGGTCGTTTTGTAATCAGAAAGTCATTAAAATGTTTTTTTTTTTATTATTTTTTCTTAATATTTCATTTTAGGGTTTCGTATAAAAAAAACTAAAACTTATTATTCTTCTTTCTCTTCTCCTTTCTCTCTATTTGTACTTTAGAGCAATAATTTAACACATTCTTTTTTGTAACAATTTACACACTCTCTTATGTAGTCTACTTAAGGTCAACGATTTCAAACTGAAGTTCATTTCATCAATTTTACGTATACTTTACTTCAACAATACCAAATATAGGTTAAGTTCAACAATTTTATAGATACTAATCTATAATGGTATCAGAAGTAAGGTGCTGCATATATAAATTGTCCGACAAATAAACTAACAATGAAACTTAAGTATTTTTTTTTTACATTTTAACATGTGTTAATTGAACTACAGTTATCTTACTATCATCCTCTATAATTTACTAACGCTGGAATAAATCTCTCAACACAACATTTCCTTTCGAAGAATGTAAAATGTAAATGAGAAGTTTAAAAATAAAAATATGAAGAGACTTATTTCTATTCGCCAGACGATAAAAACCGAGAACCGCCTTTCCTTCCTCTTTGAAGATTATGAAAAAGATATAAAATCTTCTGTTCAGGATGAAAAAGATACCCTCGTTAGTATAAAACATGTTCTCTTTCTGATGTAAGTAATGTCTTATTTCGACAAAATGTTTTAATTTGTCGTAATATTCTTCTTTTTATTGCCGTCATACATATTTAAAGAGAAAATGAATATTAAGTTAAGCCTAAATCTTATGTGTTTATTTTTCACAAAATTAACCAATATTTTAATTCATACTTTTTTGTGAATTTTTCAGGGCGAATACTGTTTTAAAAATACATTTAAAGAAATAAACATAGTTTATTTAATAGTGAATACAATTATAATGAAAATATATAAAATAATAATGTTTTTACTACTAAACTACAATTATAGTGTAATCTTGTCGTGAGTACAATTAAAGTGCACGCATACACAATAATAGTGTACTCACTACTCGACTTTAACTATGATGTAGTCTAGAAGTGAATACAGTTTTAGAGAAATTATACACAATAAAAGTGTACTTACCAACGAGTATAATGTTTTACAAGTATAGTGTAATCTAGTAATGAATGCAATTATATACAATAACTCGCTACTACACTACAATTATAATGAATTGTAATAGTGAGTATAATTTTCGTGCAATAAAATAATGCAACAGTGTACTTATTTAAATACAAACATAGAATAAAGTATTGTCTATTTATTTAAGGAATAAATTAATAATTTTTTATGTTTATAACTTGTTTTATATGTTGAAATTGAGGAAAATATTGTTTTTAAACAAAAAAATAAACATTATTAATAAGGCATTTTTTAAACCGTTTTTTTTTCTATTTCTTTCAGTATGTTATTTTAAACCAAAACCATGGTTATCATATTGTCATCGTAAGTAAATTGATCACCTAGAGGGATGATATATTTATGTTTTGTTTAAAGATTCGTATTTTTTAAAGAACAGTCGGCTCCCTTAAGTAAAATATAGACCTAGTCTACTGTTTTGTGACTTGATGTTTATATTTACCTCACAACGTGTTAAGGGAAGCGAACTCCCGAAATAGGTATGGCGACATGTCGCGCCTCATTAATGAGCGGCACTTAGGCCGTTTATATTAATTACTCATCACAATAATAATAAATGGTAGCTATATATTTAGAGCAGCAGCTGAAGATTCCACCATCTATCATAAAAAAATGGGAGAAAATAGATTGTGTTTTCTACTAGGCGCTAAGCCGCTTTCACAATGATTATTTTCATATGTACTGTAAATGTAAAAAAATAAAATTATTATCATATTAAAAGTATTTTTTCGACTAAATTAATTAATCTCTTTTCATAAACACATATAAGAGTGAAACTCTTTAGGCGGTGATTCATTAATCGATAATGGAACATGAATTGAGAGTGAAATTTTAGAGACGCGTCACGTTTATTAGGCACATTTCGTTACATGAGAGAAAAGAAAAATAAAACGTTCAGAGAAGGAGAAAGAAAGGCTCTAAGTCGTTTTTTTTGCTGAGACCCATCAAGTCACGTAGTGTGTCTTGTAGGTGGAGTTTTTTTTAAATGCATTTTTTTATTGTTTTTATTTATTTTGACGTAATATGCACATACGAAAAAGAAAAAGAAAATAAACAAAGACACTGTTTTACAATTTTCATAGAATTAACTGTTGATCATTTACCCATTCTATTAGTTTACTTTTGTTCCATATTTTATTTTGAGTTCTTACGACTAGTTTCGGAAGTTACAGATGCTTCCTTCTACGGGTTTGAATAAAAACTGTTATTTACAGATGCTTACATCTACGGGATGAATAGATGGAAAAATACAAATACTAATAATATTTAAGTAGTAAAAAACAAGCGTTTTATTCATAATTTAAAAAAAATGAAAAAACATATTAACGACCAATGAAATGGTTTAAATATTAAAAATATAAATAATATCATAAATATAATATTGAATATAATAATACATACAATGTAATAATACTTAGCGATAGATACGTTCCACGGAGAGTCGCATAAAAAAGTTTATGATAAATTATAAAAATTACAACAGAACTGGTTTTTCCTTAATTAAATATCCACATATGGGAAATCGTTTTCGAGATAAATCTTCTATCCAAATTACAAGTGCTTTTTCTGTTTTTTTTTTCCAAAAAAGCATCTCTTGAATACGATGTTAGATTTAAGCTTAACTTTGTGCCAGTGACACAATCACACTTAAACTGTTTTAACCTGCACTAGTCTAAGTTATAGATTTTTTAAATACGAGTTTGCATAAAAAAAGACTTGAACTACATACAAAAATAAGGCATAGGTTCCATTACATTTGAAAATCGCATAACTTCACAATCGCATAAAAAAGATTCGCATAAAAACAGACCAAGTGTATATAGGAATAAACTGACGATGCCTCCCTCGTGAGAATTTTAGTTAACCTCGACTTAAATAATTTCATCAGGTGTTGAGTTGATATATTATGTGTTTGTTATTATTAAAAACACAATATGAATAATCATCCAAATCCAGCATGTTGTTGGCACATTGTCTCCCTTAAACTGCGTATAATGGTTCGGTTACCTTAATTTCTCGCTCCATATCATATAGACGTGCACTCTGCGCTGCATGATGTATGGCGGCGGTACTCTTGCCTAATGGCTCGTCGCTTCTGCCTCTTGTTGAGACAGATGTCGAGAAACGGGAGACATTACTACTCCTGCATCCAGGAACCACTAAGACATTCATACATCAAAAAGCCAGGAACAAAGCTTGTACAGGCGTTGGTGTGAGAACGTTCCGCTTTCATTCGAATAGAAACAGTGTAAGATGCGTCTCAGTGCTTTAGTAGTAACTCTAAAACAGGGGTTGAAAACTAGCTTCACGTTTCTTTAAACTGTTTTTTTAAGAAGCGTCAAAACAAAACTTTAAATACATCACCACTTTAAAGACAGTAATCAAGTTTAAAATATATATGTATATTTTATTAAATTCTTCTAGCATATGATAAGTATTAAAACACTCGTACATTTGACCCAAATGGAGTACTTTTTCATCGACTTATGTTTTAAAAAAATAACTATTTAGTTTTATTTCACAAACTGGTGAGTCGATTTTACCAGTCTGATAATGTCGGTTACGATGAAATACGGTCACTGGTCAAATAAAATTCTATAAAAAACTATATGGTTGTTATTTTATTTTATAAAATGCAGTTCCACCAGGAAATGTCAGTACAAAACTTATATCCAATTGACACATTAACGCCATAAGCTTATGACGAAAATTAGTCTTGGCTTATTTACAAAACCATTGCGAAAATATTATGTTTTTGTATAAGTATACATATACATAAGATATTTGCAATGGTTTTATTAACGTTTCTTCCCTTAAGAACAGCATTTACCATACATTAAAAGGCAATAATATTTTAGATATATTTGAATTAATTTTCTGTAAAATCCTTATTAAGATTTATGGGAAATAACTAGGCAAAGAATGAAACAAAAGCACTTAGTTAATTTAGTTTTTTTATATATAAATTTCAGTGTGCTAATAATAGCAATGTCAAACATTCAACTTCTGTGTAAAAAAAATTGAACGTGATATTTTTCTTGAATGTTTTTCGCAGATACTTCGTGGCACATTTTATAAACTGTATAAAATAAAACAACTTTGTTTTAACCAGTATTTATTGGTACACTTTATCCAACTGGTTTCGACAAGAACCTTGTCATCATCAGGGTACTCTATTGAGTATTTCAATGTTTTAGAATTCAGTACATAAACCCTGATGATGACAAGTTTCTTGTCGAAACCGGTTGGATAAAGTGTACTTATAAAAAGTGGTTTAAAAAAAGATGTTTTTTTTTATAAAGTGATATTTTTCGTTTGCTTCGTTTTTTTCCCAAATTCAAAAAATAATAAAAACTCTTTAAAGAAAAGTAAAAAATATATACAAATTTTGTTTTTTTTTTATAAAATGTAATTTTGCCAAAAAATCTCGAAAAAAACTCAAACCTTAATTCACCTGTTGGCGACACCTCCTTCAAGGGGATAAGTAAGTGCTCGTTTTTTAACCAGTTGTCACATCCAATGATGTTACTTACAAATAGCTTAGTTTTTTGTACCATCCTTACGTCGTACAATCAATCATTCGGTTTGACACATTTCAAAGAGAGATAATTTAATACAACGCGTGTTTTTTTTTTACATTGTCGATAAAACGTTTTTGGAGATATTGTTTGTATTATCCGAGAATAATACATTTTGTTTTGTACTGTTATATTGAAAAGCCTGTTCAAATAAATAATATGACATATGTAACACTTTGTACTCATGAAATCGTTATCGAAAAACAAATTATTTGATTCAAATACAAAGTTACAATACAATAGACGTTTTCCCGGAAATAATGATAAATCTAAGGCACAAAAAAACAATAATTGGATTTCGTTTGTGAAAATTTCGCGTAGATTTATTTATGAAATATAAATAATGACTTTCTCCTCTTTTGTTAGATCAAAAGTAAAATATATATTTATCACTATTACCAAATAGTGGTCTTTGCCATGTAACACATAAATTAAAAATTGATAGATATTACCACAGAACTATTACAGAATTAATAAAATTGACTAACTCATTAAATATTCATCACGCTGCATCACTGCAGGCGTAAGCAGAGAAGAAACAACTTATAACATTTTGACTGTGTCCAAATACTTGTTCACAAATCCTGAATTATCTCCAATTACAGGAATTATTTTCATATTATTTTTCGACATCTCATCAAATACATTAGATTAAACCATCATCCCCGTAAATGCCCAGACTTCCATATTCTTCTTCATCTTTAATGAGATGTCAAAAAAAAATAATATGAAGAAATAACTTGTAACACTCTCCAAAATTCTTCAAAGTTTTGTAAATAAAAAACAAAAGAAAAAAAAATACCTACGCAAAGTTAATGCTTTAATGTATTTTTATAATGTTAAAACTATTCCTGTTGATTAAAATTTATTCAATTAAAATGACATAGGTACATAACATATGTACATCTTTTATAAAAATACACATGTAAATGGTTGTAAATCACTAATTGCTTTGCAATTTAAAATCAACATTGTATTTGAATACACGTTTGTTTTTATAAACCTGTCACAGATAAAAACATGTTTTAATAGCTTTTTTGACTGCAATGATAGTGCTTTAAGAGCAGTAGGTATATGAAATACTAAACATTGGTCATGACGGACAAAATGCTTCGTGACATGTGTTGTTACTTAGATTTTTTATTAGTTTTCGATAGCATCGTGAATTGAAAGATGAAAAACAAGTTTTCCGTTAAATCGGATTGTGCCAGAGTAATGCATGGGTGTATTCAGCTAGTAAAAAAATAAAAATTGATATCAAATTGTTTGTGTAAAAATATAGTTAAATCAATACCTTCTTACTAGCCTTAAACGTTTTGTAACGTATTCCTTGGTAAAGTTTGTTACCAGCATAATCATATAAAGTAAACTTTCTCGGGCCACGGATTAATATTTTGAAGTTCATTAAAAGCTCAAATTTGTGTGATACGAATTGTTCAGTATATCACGTACACTTAGTAAACCCTTAAGCGTAGTTAAGCAGGCCAAATACAACCCTCTTAATTGGTCTTCGGCTATTGTTGTAAACAAAGTGGGAACTTGATTTCACCCCTCCCACCCCACGGAGGATACTAAGGAGTGGAAACATCGTGTTGAATATTACGAGTCGTGGCTATATTTATCCTAGCTTTAACAATTAATCGTACTGGATCTTAAAATGGACTTTTACTGAGTGATGTTTAACGCTGTATAAGTTCTTTCAACCTCTCGAACTTTAATGTGTTTTCCATTAAAGTAAACACATTTTTTCTCCATTATGAGTCTATGACACGGAATAACATATACGTTATCTGCGACGGCCCAATCTGAGCTCTTAGCGCCGAATAAAAGCTTCATTTTCTCATCCGGACCGATAAAAAATGTGTTTACTATTGTAAGACTTCCCGCTAACACGATGAGGTATGCCGATAAATCCCGGAGAAAATCCCGCTTCTAATACTGTTCCACGACTCCGCTTTTTGCCCATACATATATGAGAGGCGGAAAAATCCGGCTTGCGAAATTAATGTCTGGCAATTCTTCAGGCGCCCACCCAAACACCGCAACTCTTTCAAGGCCTGAAATACATCTTCAGCCAATTTAAAACACCCTTCATAGCGGGGTAAACAAATCCACGAAATCCAAAGGGACAAACTCTTACACCAACAGAATACTTCAACCCTTTCAATAATATCATCATATTGCAAATAATAAAGTCCTAGTCATAATTCTAAAATACATCTACAACTTTTTTCACATCTCAAGATGGATGAAGAAGAATATGGAAGGTTGGGCTTTTACAGGGCTTACGACAGTCATAGACTGGTTTAAGTGATAACTTCACACACGTGTAACACTAATTTTACCCATGATTGACAACTACACTACTCAAATTCTTCATCTCACCAATAGATGTCTCTAGTGAAAATTCTAGTGATTCAAGTACAATGTTGCGAAATTGGATCATTCATATAGGACTTCCAAGAATTTGAATACTGTGGTTGTCAATCATTGGTTGAATTGGGAATGTTACACGTGAGTAAAGTGATCACTTCAACCTGCCTACGATGGTCGTAAGCCCCGTAAACACCCAAGTACTTCTTCTTCTTTATAGAGATGTCAAGAAATAATATGTAAAATAACTCCTATAATTGGAGATAATCCAGATTTGTGAACAAGTATTTGGACACATTCTAAATGTTACAGCTATAGTTAAACTTACTTGCCTCGGTTTACCATTACTTCGTGTGATTCGGCTTATTTCGTGCCGTAGCTCCCTCGTATTTGAGTTATGTTTGCGACTGGAAGGAACCCGTTCTTATTGAAAACTGGTCGCAAAGTTTGTTCCAGTTTCGCAACAGTATTCAAACTACTGATTTTCCAGTAAACACAATCAATAATTTAATATCCTAGAACTTTTTCCTCCCTGTCACTAGTTTAATAAATAATTATTTATCCACAATACCCAGAGGGTTATTTTCCCTCATCGACTAAATAATTTGAGAGTACTTAGAAGGTGAATTATTAATTCAAACCAATATCACCATTTGGTTTGATATAAAATTTAAGTCTTCTTAAAGCTTTCATTTTACCGGATTTTAGCGAATTTTCGTCTCTGCTTTTCTATATTCTAAATAAAAAACTAATTTGCCCTAGCAATAATAGCGGTACCGTGTATAATACAATATTATGCATTCACAAATGGTGCATCTTAATTAGAACTAAACCATCACTACCCTAGTTAGATTTGACTAGTAAAGTAAATAAATAAAGAAATATGAACTACAAGTATTTTGTACTGCCTGGTGCTGTTCCAGTTACTACTTACGGTTTTCCAGCCTCACAAAAAAACAAGGGACGCTCCATTTATTTATTTTATTTCGTTTACAACATATTTTTTTTTATAACTTTAGCTTCAATTCGACTTGTGGAATTTCAGCAAATAAAAAAAAACACATGTTGCACAGAAATTTTATGTTTACATATTTAAAAAAATGTGTAGTGTAATTAAGAAAGTCAAAAGTCATTCATGTTTTTAATTATAGGGTGAGACTTAAAAAGCTCAATAATTATTATTTAATAATTCTATTAAATAATAAAAATTTTGAAGTGGTATAAAAAAGATCCTGCTGTGCAGTTTTAAATAGCCAAAAAGGTGGGACACTCTAAACCCCGCCATGTCTCAAAGGATTAAGTGAAAAAACTAGTATTGCTTAAAAAATACTGTTAAAAATATACTTTGTGGTATTAAGTATCTTTGTACTCCTTTTAAAGTGCATTTGATGGCTATGAGACCATAACGGACCCGAGCCAGATGTATCAGATGCGACGAATTCGACAGGCAAAATGAGCCTTTACCTTAAGGAAAGTCAACTTCCGAATTGACATTAATTTTTGTTTTGTCCAGAAATAAACTGACATCATATAATATCACATGAATTGGCCCCTGAGGTAGTATATTACTATAATGGCGCCATATAAATTATCAAAAATTGCTATTATTATCATTAGTTATTAATACATTCATATAATGTGTATATTATGCATATAATAAATAACACTATGCCAAGCTCCGATAATAACGCACAAACATAAACAAACACGCAAACACACACACACACACACACACACACACACACACACACACACACACACACACACACACACACACACACAGACACACACAGACACACACAGACACACACAGACACACACACACACTCACATATACCTACACACAAACACACGAACACACGTCCTTTGTACCATATATGGTTGATTCTCCTTTTTTACGAATAATTAGTTTCCTACATGAAATCGGATTTCATTGCACTTATATAATATTCAAACCCCCTCTAATTACCTTACTCTTATACCAATTTTCTTACATGCAATTATAACATCTGTCATTTTCACAAATGACGTCTTACTCCATAGGCAAATGAGTATTTAATTAAGAAATATTCAAAAATCGCATTAGACTTAATGCCAGTGGACCCCTCGCTGTGGCTGTTCACTAATGAGTCTAGCAGAAGGGTTAAACCATTCCTTTCGACTATTGTTTTATGCATGGCATCCCTTCGTATCTATTCACTTTCCACCCCAGCATAGGAGAAGACAATGCCTCTGGGGATTGAGTTCTCAACTACTTTGTGTTCGGCTCAGGGGGGTGTCCAAAGCATGTTAGTTTAATACAGTCAAGTACACTAGTGCATCATAATTGCCTTGACCTTAATGATATCGTAATTTATGCAAGAAATGGCATTTGTTACTGATTGCATACGTTATACATACGTAATGAATGAAAATAAATATATGTTTATAACATCATTTTAAATAAAAGAGACGCCTGTTTGTTTCCCAAATTGGTGTCCCAGGTTCGGCTATCGCCAATTCTAATAAAATATCGAAGAATTATTTTTTTTTAAATTAGTTCTTAGATATTATAAAACACTGGAATTTTTTTGGACGGGCAACCTTTTAATAAGAGAGAATAAATAGGTTTTTCCTTTAAAATGTTAGTACCCTTCTATCAATAAAATTGAAGCACTAAAAGTAAAGCATGCCATGATTGAAAATTGAGTTTTTATTCCGATTCAATACATACTTGTATTCAATGAAAAAATATTTTTTAAACAAGAAGAAAATAAGTGAATTTGTAGGCAGTCACTTTGTGGTACTAAAAATATCTATCCATTTGTAATTAAATTTTTATTTTGTTAATAACGATTTTTTTCCCTTAATATCTGTTTCAACATGTGTTTCGATGCATCATTATTTAATAATCGATTATGATACTGAATGCATCAAAACACATATCTCAATAACTTTTAAGAAATAGAGGTATTTACCGTGTAAAATTTAAATTCAAAAAATGATTATTTTTGTATTTGAATTACTTTAATGTTGACATATTGAGAGGCTTTTAGCTACTGACTATTACTACCTAGAATTATGTTATAACGAAACTTATTGGCCATATTAATGTCACACATGACGTGGGTCCATTCATCTTCTCTAAGTGTCACAAATCACACTCGGCCCTGTTTCTCAGTCTGCCCAAGTCGATTTTGAAAAATGGCCCATCCACATTCTGACAGCTGTCCCACAGATAGGCTTACAGCTTCCCTTGATTACATCTCCTGGCCTCAGGACCACGGAAGTTGACTGATCGTACATGAGAAAACCTATATCCGGTTTGGCTATTTCATATTATATACACATAACAGTATATGCTACTCGTACATTTTATACATGGATAGATACATTGGGAGGGATATTATCTCAGAAATGTGAATCTCGTGTCATTGGTTGTATCGATTACGTCCTCGTAATATTTTCATTCATTTTTTCTTCTTTTCTTCTGGTCTCTACGCAATCGAAACGACCCAGTGTAAACTCAGTCGTTATTTTATGAAGACGTTTTGATCTGTCCTGCGATCATGATTCATGCATATAGGAGCAAAAAATGTTTGGCAAAATGCAAATAACGTAAGTAAGGAGTTCGGGGAGAAAAATACTTACTGATTTATAAGAAAAAAAATGAGGGGGATAAAAAGGTACTTTAAGAGAAATTTTGCCTAAACTACCCTAATTTAGTCATTTCTAGACTACTTGGAGTTGTACTGGCTTGTGAATGTTATTCATTGCTTATTTTATATGTACAATTCCTTCGATAAAATTATAAGTAAATTATATAAGGTTACCAATAATATTCAGATGTTAATAAAATAAGATTAAAATATGTACATACATGTATGTACTTATATCGATATGTTCAATATACTATATAATTTAACAAAAAAAAGTAATATGCACGATAAACGTTTTAAATAAATGAACTGTAACATGTATTTTATTTACAACATTTTGATTTTGTCCAAATACTTGTTCACAAATCTGGATTATCTCCAATTATATGAGTTGTTTTTCATATTAATTTTTCACATCTCATCAAAGCATTTTCATCTCACCGATAGATGACTCGAGTGAAGTTCTAGTGATTCAAAAACAGTGTTTCGATATATTTAGACCTTCCAAGAATTGTATGGTTGTCAAAAATGGGTAGAATTGGTGAATGTTACACGTGTGTAAAGCGATCACTTAAACCAGCCTATGACGGTCGTCAGTCCCATAACAGACTTCCATATTCTTCGTCATCTTAAACGAGATGTCAAGAAATAATATATATTTTATTATTATTTAATTAATTCTCTCTTTTCAATCCTCATTTTGAACAGTTTTGAAATTTTTTATGTGTCCAAAATTTGATCTGAATAACTCCCTCGAGAGAGATGTATTCAGTATTTGTTTTTATTACTCAGTTATGGATATATTCTAAATTATGTTTTATCAAAAAAAATGTGTGTCTTTTTAAAGTATTTACGATAATAGGTACCTTACATTTATTTCTTATAATTTATTTTTGTATGTAAGCTTTTTATTGTCATACTGGAAAAATTATAATGATATTGTCATCCAATTGAAAAATGGCATCAATTGATCGATTCGTGCAATTTGAAATGATAATAATACAAAATAAAAATTTATTGATCCGGGTGTATTGTTTTTCTCATGGCTACCTCCTGTATGTTTCAATGTATGTAAACTACTGAAAATTTTGAAACTTTAAGGGTAATTCTTTAAAAATTATTATAATATATTTGGTGCAAGTTAGGCTGTATATTATTAAGTTTTCTAAAAGGCAACGAATTGTGCGTCTGGTTCTTGATAAATTACGTCTTTACTAGACGACCGACGCCAACGCATCCCTTCACATAATATTCCTACGCAGCGCACAAATAGAACCTTACAAGCAAGGGTGGAATATTGGCCTTTAAAAAGAAGTGAGAAGGGATTTTAAATCACAATGAAAGATTCGACTCCTCCGATGCCTCGCAGCTTTGAATATTTGGAACGTTTGGGCTAAGGTAATCACTTAGAAACTTTTTTTACTTGTATTGAACTTTGAAATGAATTTCGTAGATGAGTTATTTTCGAGAGAGTTTTTAATATTTTATTTGACTTTCTTTTCCATTTCAGCAGTTTCTTCTCATCGCAAAATGATCATTGCAGCCGATACTGAAAATTATTCCATCGCTAAAGATACTTATTTATGCGGATTGATTTTCTCCATTAGCGAATGAAACTTAAAATGAGTTTACGAAATCCTCACAGCGATTTGAGATTAAGTAATTGAAAAATCTGTATTTTAATAGCATATTTAATTTAAAAAGTTGAAGTCTGCCGTATGTAAACAATACTATCAGTTTAATTAGTCAAAATTACAAATGAACCTACCCGTGTCCGTAATTCCTTACAGGGCCGAATGATTTAATCACAAACACTTTTCCATTGAAGAATATAGTTCTAAGAATATAAGAATATAAAGAATTATAATTATAAGAATAAGAATATAATATATATATATATATATATATATATATATATATATATATATATATATATATATATATATATATATATATATATATATATATATATATATATATATATATATATATATATATATATTTATATATATATATTTATATATATTTATTTATTTATGTATAAATATAAATATATATATATATATATATATATATGTATATATATATATATATATATATATATATATATATATATATATATATATATATATATATATATATATATATATATATATATATATATATATATATATATATATATATATATATTATATAATAATAATAAACCCTTACCGCACCCCAATGGTGCATAGGGCACTGTTTCATATAAACGCAGTGTTATCTCGATCATTTACACACGAAGGAAAGGTGATCAGCCCTCCGCTTCAGGTTCCAGTCCAGGGTAATATTGAATAAATATTACAGTGAAAAAATCACTTATATTTATTTGACCCCCCCTGGGAATCGAACCCGGGACCTCCAGAACGGTAGCCAAGCGTGCTGACCATTACACTACGGAGGTGGACACATATTTATATATATATATAAATATATATATATATATATATATATTATATATATATATATATATATATATATTTATATATATATATATATATATATTTTTGATTGGTTGGAAGATATTGCTTTTTAGTAATAAGCCCTCCAATGTACTTATTTCTTTTCAGTAAACGACGTTCAAATAAATTTAAATAATATTGCAAAAACATTTCAAATATTCCTTCTTAAAGTTCTTTTTATCTACTTTCTACCCCAATATTGGTTATTGAATAAGCTTAGTCACTCTGATCAATACAAACACCGAATTCCTATTTGTATTTCGTCATAATAATGATGTCAATATGTTTATAGACGGAGCCCTCTGTGACATAGCGCCGGTTCTGAAAAAATAAGCTATTTACATACTCCTCCCCCCTGGGGTGGCCGCGGAGAGCTTTTCCAAAAGGATGGAAGGTTTCTGAGGAGAAATGATCACAATAAACAGAACGGTTCACCAATTTCCCGTTATCTGCACACCTCACTTTCCTCCTAGCTCTAGAGCGGGGCGAATGTGGATCGAAGGTGTTACTTTGGTAGATTTGAAATTCCCGAGGATAAACGGAAACGGAAATCCTTAGATCATATAAAAATGTTTTGTTTTACTATGATTCGTCTTTTTTGACATGCTGAACTTACATTCTAATATTCCACAACTTTCTACAAGCTGTCAGATTTAAAAATATGTATTCAGAATTCGTTTTTAAGTACTTTTTTATATCTGAGTCATAAGCCTAATTCAATTTTTTTAGTTTTTCAATAGTCTATATAAATAATAAAACATCTTTTTGCTGAAAAGATATTAATTTTTAATCTTATGTCGAAAGGGCCTTTTACAAAAATACTTTTACAAAACTTTTAAAAAGAACAATGCCTTACTTCAAAAGAAGACAGACTCCAATTTTTGTAACTCATACGTTTAGTTACGTATCATGTAATTTTCACGTCACCTCATGTGCGAATTTAATGCCGTAGCTATGATTGATTTGAGTAAGGTTATATTTAACAAAGACCCTTTAATTTTAACGCAATCCCCAGACTTGTGAACTAGAATACAAAAAACGTTGATAATAAATACTAACGTTATAAAATGTAATGAATGTGGATATGTTGCTGACAGTAGTGACAACAACATCCTGCAACCGTGTTAATATACTCACGTAGTCTGGCAAACGGTCATTCTAGATCAGTTTCTACTTAAAAATGATCACTGACTTAAAGCTTCTATATGCTTATATATAGAATAAACCAAAGTCAAAGAATTTGTCGTTTACATTATTTTTCTTGACAATCTTTTACTGTTAATCTTCCATCACCTGACCACACAACATAAACATATAGTGTTCATATTCTGGGTACATTTTTTTAAAACACTTTTTTCGCCTTGTACCTGTTCTGGGAAACATTTACACGGGTCCGATTAGGAAATACAAATATTAACCGAGTCCTATATTTTTGTTCAATACTGGAGGAAATAAAACAATTGACGAAGGTTTTTCTCAAGTGCGTGTTTTCTTGTTTGGTCGCCATGAAATTAAAAGCAAACATCCTCTCCACCTGTTTTTCTTCCCTTCCGAAAAATATTAATACGGATCCAGTTTTGGGTTTTATATTCCCTATTTACTTAAACGATTAAGAATTGAAATTTTGTCATCATTTTTAAAATGTATCTAAAGATCATTACATAAAATACATATTTAAATAAATAATTGTATGATATGCTTTTTTTACATTTCTTTTTAAAAGTAGAATTCCGAAAATGAAAAACGTAATTTTAAAGAAAAATTGTCATCAACATGAAACTAGAAATAACGTAAGAATAAAACTGCCATTAAAAAAAATAGAATAGCAAAATTGCATTATGTATAAGGGTTTAAATATGTATGAAGAGATGTTTGAATGTATGAAGAATGAAAAGAGTTTGAATAAATGTAAAAAGAAATATTTTTTGTAAGAATATGTAAATAAATATGATGTTAAATTATGTGTTAAAATATATATATATATATATATATATATATATATATATATATATATGTATATATATATATATATATATATATGTATATATATATAAATATATATATATATATATATATATATATATATATATATATATATATATATATATATATATATATATATATATATATATATATATATATATATATATATATATATATATATATATATATATATATATATATATATATATATATATATATATATATATATATATATATATATATATATATATATATATATATATATATATATATATATATATATATATATATATATATATATATATATATATATATATATATATATATATATATATATATATATATATATATATATATATATATATATATATATATATATATATATATATATATATATATATATATATATATATATATATATATATATATATATATATATATATTTATATATATATACATATATATATATATATATATATATATATATATATATATATATATATATATATATATATATATATATATATATATATATATATATATATATATATATATATATATATATATATATATATATATATATCATCATCATATCAGCCCGTTGAGGTCCACTGCTGGACAAAGGCCTCCCCCTTCCGCCTCCACTCCTCCAGATCTCTGGGATTCTCATCCAACAACTTGAAAATTTCATTTTTCCCGCTCGACAGTTTAGACATAAGTACTTTTCTACTACTGTTTTCTAGAATAGTTTTTTCAATAACTTGTAGATTGTAATGCTTTAAGTCTTTACGTGTCATTTTGCGAATTTCTTTGTTTATTTCTCTAAGTTGGTTTACTGTTGAATTTCCCGCGAGGTTTCGGCGTTTGGCCATCATGTTGACAGTGTTTTGACTGAGTTTTTTCTCTGTGGTATGGGAATTTGTTAGGATTTCTTTTATTCTTTCTGTTAGTGCAGTCTTGATTTCATCGTTTAAGGTCTCTATGTTCATATCTTCGTATATATATATATATATATATATATATATATATATATATATATATATATATATATATATATATATATATATATATGAAGTCGTAACGTCGTAACCCCTGTCAAATCTCAGATTTCCTATTGTTTACATCATGTTGTGTACTTGTTGAGATTTCAATATGTACAAATAAGTGGAGAAACCCAGATTTGTGAACATGGGTTTGGACACACCCAAAATGCTGGAGAACATTTTGTATTATTATTATTTTTAATTATTCCAATACGATTTCTTTTCACCCTGAAAATAATTATAAAATCCATTATTTCCAATGATTACTAAAACGCCTATAATAACTCAAAGACCTTTTAAATACGCATTATTCTAGCGACCGGCTTGCGATGTTGAAATCCGTGTTAATGTGTACCGTTATATATGGTAATGTAATAGATAATATCATCTTTATCTATGTTGAGATGTCAAAAAAAAATCTGGAAAATAACTCTTAATTGATGATAATTCAGATTTGTGAACAAGTATTTAGATACACTCAAAACGTTGTAATAGATAATACATGAAACAAACATATTTCATGTACATAAATAAATAAAGCATAAACCCATAAAATAGATTTTCCTATTCTCAGTGCAGACCAATGAATACATAATATATATTAGAACAATATCCGAATTCTTCCCTTTTTCTCCTCACCACTCCCCAACTGTGCCCTGAGGGGGGTCCCATGGGCCTCTTCCCCTTTCTGCTGCCCTGCCATTGTACCATTCCACCCTCCTCTCCCCTATGCAGTCAAACCTACTTCCGGTCTCGCTAGAAATGCTCTACGAAACATACGAAAGGTACGAGCCAAGTAAATTCTACCAAAAAAACTCACTCGCACTATTTTGCAATGAATTCTAGTTTAATCCAAACCAAAATAAAAACACGATAAATTCCCAGACTAACGATGAACTTCGTAGCAATGACGACACTTTTTGTTTTTATACATTTTTTTTTTAAATATAGGTATTTTATCCGCCTCTTTAGTGTTTTGGTAAGGGCGTTATGATACCGTACTGGTGGTCCCGGGTTCAATCCACAAAAGCCTATTAGCGACTTTTCACTTAAATATTCATCTAATATCACCCCAAACTGGTAGCTGAAGCCTTATTTCCGATTTCATACTGTAGTGGCTACCATGCTGGAGTTTTTGGGTTACAAAAACATATTTAGCTACCATGCTGGAGTTTTTGGGTTCGTTTTTCAAAATGGTCTTAATAAATATGGGTTTTATCTTATTAATATTACCCTGGTATCTGGAACGCAGGGCTGATGTGAAATGGCGATCAAATCAATGTTGAATCAATTTTATTTAGTGCCTTATTTTCCATTGAGTGTAGACAAAGTTTAGATGTAAAAGGTACTTATAGCCAAGGGTTAAAATAATTATTTCATTAAATTTTCATCAAGATTACACTTCTTTATGATGGTGCTGATGTGGATAAGAATATGAATATACATAATGACTTATCAATAAAATATTATTTTTTTAAATTATATTAATTTGTTTCTTTCTTTCATTTCTTTTGCTAGCATTTAGTATAAACACTAATTTTAACACTAAATTTAACGTCATATTTATTTACATATTCTCACAAAAAACATTTCTTTTTACATTTATTCAAACTTTTTTCATTCTATATACCTACATATATGTATGGTCTGACTGGGTTATATTCCTCTACCGAATCCGAAAAGCAGTGTTTTCATTTTATTAATATTAATTACGAACAATTTGAAAGCAATAACAGTCAAAACTTTCCCACCAAGTTGAACCTTGCAATATTCCCAAACGGGTATAAAGATGCCTTCACCGAGCCTGGATTTAAGCCGGGTACACACTGCCGCTCGCCTGGCATTTCCCGGGCACTTATGCCCGTGTGCGGCGGAGTAATGAGCGCATATTTGCGTCGACGACGTACTGTGTCGTGTAGCAATTTAATCACAAACTCCGAGATTAGTACCAGAATTGAGGCAAGCTGGAATTAATTTGTTATCTTACACCCGCGATAACAAGAGACACACTTCAGTGGTCTGGTTTGAATCTGGCGGCTCTCCGAAAACATTATTTATTAATCATTCACTTCAATATTATTCTTAATCTTCTTCTTCTTCTTCTGCTTGAAGTAGGCCTTGTGGTCTGTTTTTAAGATAATTTTGATTTTGATTCCCAGCTGTCAGTTCATCTCTTTGGAAATCTGCCCAGAAGTCGTCTACCTTAGGGTACAATTCATTAGTATCTACCGAAATGACTACTACCACTGCTTTTATAAAATCACGCCTGTATTTCTAAATTGTCTTAATTATTCATGACTTGACCTTTATTTGTAACAGAATGTAATAATTTAAGCGTATGTGAGTCAAATGAGTCAAAATTTAGAAATACATAAAAATTGAAATTCAGATAAAAACTTTTTAAAAAATTAAGCAACTTTGTTTTAACCACTTTATTATTTTAAGTAGACTTTAACGTACCGGTTTCAACAAGAACCTTGTCATCATCAGGGTTTATTTAATTTTGAAACATTAAAAATATTAAAATACTCATAATTAATTACATTCCCTTACCGAAAACTTCCTCACTCCGTAAAAAATCCTAATAATAATAATAATAATAATAATAATAATAAACTGTTTCAAAATACGTCATTATTATTATCAATGATTCCTTTTACAAAAAATCTCTTTCCTTAACCCCCCTCCCCTATTTTTATCACCCTATCAACCTCTATATATACCCCAAATATTTTTACGCTCGTAAGTGTTAATTTTCACCTGTAAATGAAAACATCTGTAAGTTTTCGAAACTAGTAGTGTATAATAAAAATAAAACTCATTAAGTGGTTTTAAACAAGTGTTTTTAATACATGTTGTAATTATTTGTCAATTCTTATAGCGACTTACTGCATATATTTTTTCATTTATACATATGCATAAGCACCATTTGCCCTCCACGTTCAAACGACTGTAAAAGGTTCATGTTTTTTTTAATGCTTGTATATATTTTCATATTTTTAATTTCACCCTATTTCACGTATACTGTCATTTCGTTTAACCATTTTTATCTTATGATCTAAGTTTTATTTTAACATCGTATGTTATACCATGTTTATGCCATGTAAGCCTTTGAAGCTTGCACACCTCACCTCAAAGCTTAGAATAAATATGAATAAGTAAATATATAAGTATACCTCTGCCTTAGAGTAAGAGACTTTTACAAAAGATCTGCATTGACATACGATGTCTCTATTTTTGTAAAACAATAGCAAAACTTTTGCGGTTTAAGTAGCCTAGGGCGCTGCAGCATCACGCCGATTTCTGGCATTTATAAACAAAAGAGTTCAGTAAAACAAAATGAACATAGAAGACAACTACCAAAGCTTGGCTACCAGTCTTTGAATGGGAACTTCGTTCACACTTGACTGTGCAATTATTCAAACGTACGACTTGTAAACGTTCAGTCGTTATATGTACTTGAATATCATGAATTTGTAGTCTCAATAATTATGTAACACTTTTTATTTATTACTTCAATTATTTACTGTTTACGAAAAAAAATACTCCTATAGGTAGGTACACCAAATGCAAAACCTCGGCAATGATTTCGCGGATCTTATCGATATCTGGAATATATCACTTCCTAATTATAAATCAATTATAATTACAATATTTCAGGCTAATTTACAATTCCTTGATTTTTATATGTTCATCCTTGTTTAGATAAGTACTTTTTGAACCAAAAATAAACTTACATTTTTATTTCATATTATTTTATCACAAAGTATTCAACACGTAATATATTATGTACAAATTGGCTACAGCCTTTGATAAAGGTAAAAAATAAGTGTTTCTCATTGATCATGGTAGGAAGTACTTAACTATATATTTAATATTTTTATCTCGTGCACTATATTTTTTCATTAAATTAAATTGAACATAATTTTTGCAATTTTTTTTGGCATTTGCAAATCATATAATAGAAACAAATCACTCATTTCACTCTCATAAACTAAAATTATTACACCTAGTACCTAACAAAGACCAAATTATGAATAATGTAGAAAATTTAGAAAATTTAATAAATAATATATTGTTTCAAAATTCTTCACCTTTGCCTTCCATTTTTCCTTAATTTTTAAACTCAGCCTCTTTGACTAACCCCCCTCCCCTTAAGTGACAACTTTTCTTGTTTATAGAACAATAAATTATTTATTATGTTTTGGTATGCATTTAGACCTGAAGATGGAAGCTTAGCTTCCGAAACAAGTCGTCATAAAAATCGTATCCTCACAAAAAAACATTTTACGGGTAGATTAGATTTAAACGAATCAAAAATACGTTTCAAAAGCACGATAATTAGTACAAAGGTACACAAAGGATTAATAAATTACCAGTCTGACAAAGAACGGAATTATACCAAAAGTTTATTGAAGCATTAATTTTGACAAGGTACGCTCGGAATTCTCCATTGTTTTTTTTTCTCTATGGCATTTGTATTATTTTTTTAATTAGAAACTGCGAACACACTTGTTTCTTTTGTATCAGAACTCGCACAATGTGGGATATTAAAAATCTCGTTCTGCGACGGACCTGGAGGGCACAAAGCGGCCCGAGTCGGCCCTGGTTGTGCGGACCAGGGCCGCACGGGGAGGGGCGCCAGACCATCGCTTTTGTTTTCTCAACAATAAATGTAACATTGTCCCAAAATTGGTTTTCTTCGTGAATTTGGACGATAAAATGAAGTATTGAAACTGGGATTGTGTCACAAATTAATGTTCATTCTTTCGACGTTTAATTTTTTGGAAGTTATAAAAAGAAAAAAAGCTTTGAAAATTTATAACATTATAATACAGTCATTTTAAAAATTCTAAGGGTTTAACGTGTTCATAATATTGAATTGGTAATTGAAAAACATAAATCAATTAAAAAATATAAAAGTTACAAAACATAATAATTTCTAATTAAAAAATAACTTGGCTTTAAAATCAATATAAATATTTTTTATAACTTAATTATATGTTTATAATGTCTTCCGGTTTCGAAGTGTACCGCTTCTTTTAACAATTATTTTTTTTAAATAATTTATATTTATGTACCTAACTTTTAATATTTTCTAATAATAATTTATGTAAATGAATAATTTAATAAGAAGAAAACACTCGGCTTTTTTTAAGGACTTTGTATTTTGACGTCCTTAGTTTCACACAAATTTCCAATATCTCTCTAAACATTTCTTAACTACCATAGTTTAAAAAACAGGAGCGATTAGTTTGATTTTTTTTTTTAATAAAATTATGTATTCGTAAAATGTTATAAATCTCTGGGAGATTACATTCATGCATCTTCTCATCACATCTGACCACCTTCAAGTATTAGAAATACACAAGTAATGCATACAAATCTTGATGATTTTAAATCATTTTAAACTTTAAAATAAAAATACTTGCAGATATATTTATTTATTCGCCTCTTAAATTATATAAAAATACGTGCAAGATATTTTAAAGTTGAAAATGATTTACGAGGCGAAAGCAATCGGAAAAAGGAGCAGAGGAAGACCGAGAAAAACATGGCACGATCAGGTATGCCAAATACTTGAAAGTGGTCAGGTTAGGAGTCGTAACAATCGGCGGGTATGTATGAGGAGATGCATGAACATGGAAGACGAGAAGAATGTTTGCAAGGACAGGTGTGACGTTCTATTATCTCTGCCTACCCCTGCGGGGAAGCGGCGTGATGGTTAGTTAGTTAGTTATATTTATA
This sequence comes from Brachycentrus maculatus, assembly GCF_059751285.1. Classification (NCBI taxonomy): domain Eukaryota; kingdom Metazoa; phylum Arthropoda; class Insecta; order Trichoptera; family Brachycentridae; genus Brachycentrus; species Brachycentrus maculatus. The sequence goes on along the minus strand of NW_028280758.1, from coordinate 2,219,176 downwards.
TATGATGAATAAGCCGTTAAGTTTTTTTCATCAAATGATGCCATATAAAATCTTCCAAAAAATGAAATATCCCATAAACCCTCTTACTGTGACTGTATTGTGGTATATTTTCCTTATTTTATTCCTTCTAATATACACTTACCTCGCGTCTCATCTCATTCCACCCTCAAGCTACGGAAAGCAAAGCTGCCTTTATCTTGTTCTCGGTGTAAAGTCGTGTTTATCCACATTATAATGATGTCTTTATTTTTAGTTTTTGTTTTTGGCATTGCGCTTGCAAAGGTGTTGAACAAACAGGTATTATAATATGAAAATGTTGTTTAAGTTCTTCAGTATTCGTTTAACGCGGTGCTGAGAAAAAGAGCCCTTTATGGAGTTTTCATGCGAATAATCAGACACTCGTTTCGATACAAGATTTTTTCTTTGAAATTGCTACTCTGTATATCAGTGTCTTCTTTACTCAACACTTCAAAGCACTTTTCTAACAGTGAATAACTAGTAATATAAGTGTACTAACATATTTTTTCACATCTTATATTTTCAAAGCATTCCCACATAACACTCTCCTTATCATTCATCGTTCTCAAAGTGAACGATGAATGATAAAAAGAGTGTTATATTACCATACCACAAAGTTAACAATGCTTTTAATGTACAAAATATTCCCACATATCTTTTTTAATTAATTTCCTTATGATTTCATAATAAAAACGAGGAATATTCTCAAATAAGTAATAATTGCATAATATTTTGAGTGTGTTCAAATATTTTTTCACAAATCTGTGTTTTTTTTCCACTAAGTTTAGTTTAAATGATATCACAACAGAGATAAAGAAGAATATGCAAGCCATGGTATTAATATGGTTTTTGACCTTTCATAGGCTAGTTTAAGTGTTCATTTTATACACGTCTTACATTCACCATTCTACCCATGATCGACAACCACACTACTCATGTATCGGAAATTGTATTGTATATTTATTCTTCATTTGACAGCTTTGCGTTGCGTTAAGATTTTACCGAATTATACAGACATTTTAAAGAATCTAATATACATTTCAAAAAGGTCTCTGCTTATTAAAAATATAATCAGCAGAACCATATATGCCCCTGAAAATTTACATATGAAAAAAGGTGTCAATTGAAGAATATATGTACACATAACTTCCGAAGTTTGTGAAGTGTGGTTGTCAATCATGGCTAGAATAGTAAATCTTACACGTATACAAAGTGATCACTTAAATCGACTTAGTATATAAGTCGTACGACCTGTTATATCCAGATTTCCATATTCTTCTTCATCTTTATTAAGATATCAAAATAAAAATAAAACAATTAATTGGGGAGACTAGGGTACAACATCGTTGTAATAAATCATTATAGTCAACCGGCAATTAATCTTAAATGATAAATATAGGAAAATAATAAACAAGATAAAACTTTATTTTTCCTATAGCTGACGATCGCATCCATGTGTCCATGCCATATTTTTTTTCTTTAGGGCTGTAATTCTTTATCCCGCCTAAAACACGGCAGAGCCTCGTTTCAGGTTTTCTGCGACACAAATAAAATTGTTTTTATGGCCGTTCATTTGGTATAAATATATAAAACGAAGGTTTTTTCCCCTTTATTTTACGGATTAATTTATAATGATTATCTTTCCTCTTATTTTTAAGACAACTTACTACAAATCTGTCTTGAAACTGATATTGAATCGTAATTCTATATTCGTTAAATTTTCTTCAAATTTATAAAGCCCCGTTTTTGTGAGAAAGCATCTTAAGGGCGCTTTACAATTTTCGTATTTTTCTAATCATACAATTTCATTGTATGAATAGAAAAATGAATAGAAATGTTCAAAAACAAACTTTAATAGCAACAACAAAAAGTGAGTATAACTCATTTAATTAGTGAACTAATTACAAAATTTGAAAATGGTATTATATTATTCAAATATGAGCCGGTAGAGTTTTGACCTTTACATTAAAAGGTCAATTAATAAGCGCTCGTATCGCAAATTGAGGTAAAAAGCTGGTCATCGTCCCAAGCCCATTGGCAAAAAAAAATACCATTCGTAGCGCCCTAAATTTTGTAGAATTAAGGGTAAGCGGGTTTTTCCCGTAATACACATATGCTCTTGAGATGAAAGAGATGATCATTTGCTTATCCGGCAAAATTTCAAATACATAAATAAAAATATTAAAGGACATTTAAGCAGTTCTAAGCATATATCAGGAAGGCCCCAGCGGTCGTATTTATTACCATATTTTCTTGTAGGTTATTTATTCGAAACCAGTTTTCGGATAACTGATTTCAACCCGATAACGGTAACCTCAATCAAAGAACGATTCGGGGTGACCCAAAGGACCAATTGGAAAATAAAAAAAGTACTTACGTTCAAATAAGCTCAATTCAAATCCTTAACCCATCCGCATATCGGTTTTTTTTAAATATGTTTACAAATAATTGAATATATCCCTCAGTGTAAAAACGTTGCCCCAGCCGAAAGGGAGGTGAAATAGTTTGTCAAACAATGACGCGTTAATATTTTATAATTAATACCTAATAAAACGAGAACAAACATAGGATTAATCTTATGATGCAGAAAAGGGTAGCACGCACTAAACGGATTGATTTTTGTGGTATAAATCAGTCCAACAAATCATAAGCTCAGCGTCAAAAGCGTTCAAATTCAACGAAGTTATAAAAATCAACTGTCTCATAAAATTATAAATACTAGTGTTATACCAATAAATTTGGTACATACAACCATTCCGCACGTATTTTACCAAGTGTCTAGATCAGAAACGTGATAAATTGACAAGAAAACTTTTCAAAATAACTCAGTAAAACATAGCTCCTGGAATGTAAGGTTTTGAATTTTAACCGAATTAAGTTGATATTTTAACCAAAAGGATAATTATATCTTAAAGTATAAGGACATCTTTAGTCAAGCGTCGTTAATAAATTTGTGTAAAAATAAAAATAAATGATACATTACAAAAAGTTTTATTTACTGATTTGTTCATATCATGAAATATACACGATATACCCACACGTAAGTATCTTTATAATATGAAATACCCACGGTGGTGTAACTTTGACTATGGCTGATATACCTAAGTAACTAACTTACCATCACACCGCTTCCCCGAATAGAAAGCCACACCATTTTATCTTTGAAAACGTTTTTCGCCTTTTCCGCATTCTTGTATCTCCTTTACATACCCGCCTTTTATTTCGACTCCTAACCTGACCGTATAATATTCTTAGCCGCCAATATATGTCGGCTGGTATACCGATGGGTTAATCCTCGTATGCCATTCGATTCCTGCTACGTACTTAGATGTGTAGATAATATAAAACCTCCGTAACTACCAACCCCTTCCAAGGAGGGAGGCACCCAAGCTGGCTACGTTAATCGCCCTTTTATGTGCGAACTTCGAGAGCATGGGTAAAGTGAGGCAATGCGTGATAAAGTGAGAAAACCATTTAAATACCACATACATACAATTTTGTTGCCATTATCTTAGGTCAAATAGGTATTACAACGCCTATTTAGCAGAAATTAATCAGCGGAATCTACAATCCAGATATGTATATCTACGTTGTACGTTTTAATTTATTTCTGATCTTAAATAAATATCAACATTTATAAGCATTTGTCGAAATATTGATAAATTTTATATTTTTTAACACTCTCCTTATCATGCATCGTTCACTTTGTGTAATACCACTTTATTTTTGTATTACACAAAGTGAACGATGAATGATAAGGAAATTGCTATATTACCATACCACAATGCTTTGATTGTACAAAATATATTAATATTAATCTTTTTTCTTATTATATTTACAATAAAAAAATCAAATTATTAATGTATTATATGACGAAGATTTTCTTTATTTTATTTAAAATTACAGTAAAAATAATACTTTCATCAATTGATTGAGTAGTCACTGTGTAATAATATTTATTTATTTTTAAATTTGATTTTACTCTCTTACTGTACTCTTTAAATCAACCGGCCTTTAAAAATGATGTTAAATGTATCCAAACGCGCGTCACAGTAGATTTAAATAAAAAATAGTAAGAACTTAGTAAAAGTTATTTATAACATTTATAAAATATTTTTAAAAAAAAATTGATATATGTATTTGAATGACAGTCTTATGTTTTCCAAGCTATTAGTTGAATGATATAAAAACATTGTCAACATTTATAATAAATAAATAAAATAATTCAGTCACTTTGTTGCAGAATAAACAAAATTATTTTTTATCTTAAATACTTAAATACTTTATGTTACAATAAGCTAAAATACTTTAAAATCAATCTAACCTTTAAAACCATAAATAAAATCATTTATTAAATCTAAAATAAATAATATATAATAAATTATAGTATAATAAATCTATAAAATCGATAATTTTATTTCAAAAATATTTCATTTATACTGTTTTTCTTAGTTGCAACTATGTAACTTTGGGGTAGACGTAAAAAAACCTATTTGAAATCGAGGCATGTTTTTTGCAATTTCTGGACTGCATTAATGTTTTATGCATGAGATAGACAATAAAGTTAGCCTATGATAAGGACGCTCGAAGAATCGAAATGTATATTTACTGACGTTGTTCGTATTCGAAGCCAACTAGGATGTGTGTAAGTATTCCTACCTATTCCCAAATATATTGAGAGTGAAATGGATTTTCACCAGCGTACACACCGGATATTAAACCCCTACTGACTGACTTTGAGATACAATTAGTCTCACACTAAAAGAAACTCTATTGTCTACTGTAGTTTTTTCATTTCATCATTTCTTTTTTTCAAAAAAAATCCTTGGAAAATTCACTCGACATCGATAAATAGATATTTTTTTACTTTTGACATCGAAGTAGTCAACAAATAATATTTTTTTCTTAAATCATAATTGTCAGAATTAAAGGAAAACGTTTCGAAAATAATGTTGAGCACAATGCTTTAAAATGCACGTATATTCACTATGTGTTTAAAATATCATAACTGTTATTTCCACATTTTTGAAATATTAAAAAAATTACAACATTTTGAGTGTGTCCAAATCTGAATTATCTCCAATTATAGTAGTTATTTTTCATTTTATTTTTTGACATCTCATCAAAGATGAAGTAGAATATGGAAAAACAGCCTATGACGGTCGTCAGCCCCGTAAATGCCCAGACATCCATATTCTTCTTCATCTTTGATGAGATGTAAAAAAAATAATATTAAAAATATTTTTATTTTTTTTTATCCAGAGTTTCTCTTTCTCTAACTTAGCTGTGATTTATGTTTTCTTTGGATTTTTTTTTCATGCTATTATATATTTTTTTTATTTATTTATTAAACTTCATGTACAAAGTATTGAAATATTAGCTAAGGAACCTATAAAGATAACTTAAGTACTCTTTTAAGATCTTTACAGAATTCCTCAAGAAGACTTCAATTTGTACTTAAAAAAATATTATATTAATATTAAATTGAATATTAAAACATATGCTAAAAATTTTGTTCATATTTTTTTTTTGTTTTTGCTTTATATAAAAACAATAGATGCCTCATCTTAGTCGAGATACCTGTAATATAATCCATTTTATTTGTTAAAATAGTAAATATACGTGATAATTTTTCACACACCTTATTGTCGCCAACGTGTTCGCATGTATAAAGGAATTTAATTTAGAGTACTCATATTTGAGGTCCGCCTCCGTAGTGTAATGGTCAGCACGCTCGGCTATCGTACTGGAGGTCCCGGGTTTGATTCCCAGGAGGGGCGAATAAATATAAGTGATTTTTTCACTGTAATATTTATTCAATATTACCGTGGACTGGTACCTGAAGCAGAGGGCTGATCACCTTTCCTTCATGTGTTAACGATCAAGATAACACTGCGTTTATATGATGCAGTGCCCTATGCACCATCGGGGTGCGGATAAGGGTTTCAATCAGTACATATTTGAGGTTATTTTTTTAATGAGGTTTTAAGGCTTTTCGTCGTAATCCTTGCGTAAATTCATAGGTTTGTGGTTGTATGTAAACATATCATACGTAGGCACATGATTGTTAGGGCTTTCCAACTTTTATAGTTCAAACACAAAGAGGACAGTCACCCAAGCGGACGAATTTAACGGGAGCCGTCCATTGTGGGCGACGGAGACTCTCGTCTGTTGATAACTCTTTCCCACACCAAACTAAATAGGTACATAAACCGGTACGCATACAAAGATCGTGGTAAAACAAATATTTTCTCGTTTAACCTCACTAAATCGTGGCCACTTTTGACCCTTTTAGACTTGAATTATTACTTTCATGTACCTATTTATGTATCTTAAAAAAGTACGCTTGATAACATCTTAGAAAAGAAGGTCGCACAGAGGCACGCGACAAATTTATATTTTTTTTACAAAAACTTTTTGACAAGTCTAGACTTGCTTTAGGCTGACTACCCTTATGTAAAAAAAGCCTTTTCGAAATCATTTTTGATATTATACCTTATAATTAAAAACATATTTTTTCTTCTTTCTGTTTGTGAAAGATTTTTTTAATTGAGTGAAAATTTTCATTTTTCATACACCATTTGTGTTTTTTCAATGACAAATATGTATGTTTGTATATATCCACAAATATATGTGTAAATATATGTATATGGTATGGATACAAAAATATTTTTGACATAAGTATTATAATAATTTAGATTTTTTTCTTTATTTCTGTTGTTTATGTTTTTTGTTGGTGCGATTTTAATGAAAATTCTTAAACAATCTTTATTACTAAATATGAAACAATTTAGGTCACTATGATTGAAAAACAATAGTTTTTTATACATAAATTTTAATGCAAAGTAAATTTAATATGTAACTATTTGCAATAAAAATTATTTTGAAATAGTAGTGACTTTTGGCACGATTAAAATTATCAACCTGAGAATAATATAGATTCAAACGATATCACCAACTATCAAAATTTGAAATAACACTTTCCATAAAGAGTGAAAAGAATGGTAAAATATGGTTTTTATTTTTAAAATGGCGTAAACAGTTAAACTGTAATCAATTAAGCTTTAGCGTAATTAGACGTAACAAAAATTGTAGAATTTACAAATTAGCGATATCGTTCATAAAAACTTATATCAACTTCCACTACAAGGCAATCGAAAAGCCTTAAACCGATTTCAACTTTACATTTATTCAATGGTACTCGTATGTATATTTTTCCATATAAATAGAATTCTGCAACCACGTTTGTGGATATTTATATGGTTTCCCTCTCAAGGATTACATTTAAAGGTAAAGGCAATCCCTTTGCGGTCATTCGATTGTTGTTTGTGAAATCCTAAGCCGAACTTCAGTTACAAATGAAAACACAAAATATGGCTTTGGACGGACTCGAAATAACGTCCGGTTTCATCTGATAAAAATAAAAATGTAATACTTTTTTTCGTCATTAGTTATTTTTATTGGAAATGGTATCTATTTTTATTTGCTGGAATTTTATTTATTGGTAATGGTAGCTAACCTAACCGCTTCCTCGCAGCGGTAAGTGGAGAGAATAGAACACCTCACCACTCTGTCCTTGCAAACGTTCTTCGTCTCTTCTCAATCATGAATCTCCTCATACACAATAGGATACACTGGTGTAAGGGATATAAAAATAGATTTATATTAAATATGCGGAATCACACTTTCATCCCTTAAGTAAAACACTTTTTAGCACAGTTTTTGGTCTGTTTAAATGTTTGTATATAAAAACTGGATTTATTCGTAATGAAAATAATTTTCACAATTTTATTGATATTTAAAAAATTAAATAACTAACCATCACGCAGCTCTCCGTAGGGGTAGGTAGAGACAATATGTTAAAACCCCACATCAAGCTGTCTTTCCAAAACACTATTCACCTCTTCTTGATTATTCCAATTCCTGACCTGACCACTAAAAAGTATTTGAAATTCAAAATTATGACAAGTTTTCCTCATTCTTTCCCTGCATCTTCAAGTACATCTTCCTCAATTTTTTTATCATTCATCCCTATACTTTCATTCCACATATCCAAACCATTTTAACACACCTTTCCTAATTTTATCAATAATCCCCAACTCGGCCTTGCAGTTTTCCCTTATTTCACCACTCGAACATCTATCGTAAATAAGCACATTCGTCTCAGAGATCTGAGAAATCTGGAAACGCTCAATGGATAAATTTCATATTATTTTCTTTACTGGAATATTTTGATTTCTTACTGGATATTAAAACCCAATTTGAAAATTGAATCGAAATGATTTAAACCAGTTTCCGATTGGTTTTTAGATTACTACTGATACGATTTAATATATCAAACGCTTTATCTTATACATTTTATAAACCTCTTTTATTTTTTGAGAAAAAAAGTCCGCTGAAAACCTCAAAGAAAAACGGATTGTTCCTAAAGAAATCATTCAGACGGGAATATAATTCCAAGCAGAATATAACCATTTTTATCGACTGTGACTTCTTTTTGGTTGTGGATAACGAGTGTCTTTTATATTTACAAATTGTTTCCTGGAAGGATTTTCTGATAAATTCTAGCTTTTTTTTCAATCCGATTATTATTTCGTACTATTACAAATCGGTTTCTATACATACCATATTTTTAATAGTAGAGCTTAAGTGTATCGTTTTTCATTATAACTAAAGTGTTTTAAAGAATTCAACATTTTGATGCTTTCCAAATACTTGTACAAAAATGTGGATTATCTCCACAAGATAGTTTTTTTAATACACATCTCAATGTAGATGAAGACGAATATGGATAAAATATAATATTAAATATTAATAGTGATTTCAAAACAAAGTTACATTTTAATTATAAAAAGGAAAATCAAAAAGTTAGTGCTTCAAATATAAATCTATAAGAAAAAATATGTTGAACAATTCAGGTTCGTTAATATTTTAAGCATTTTTAAGTCAAATGCATTCAATCAAGCTACGGAAACGGGGAAAAAACCAATCGATTGAAGTAACCCCCCGCAGGTAATTTATTAGTTATCATTTTGATTTTATTTTTCTGTTTACATTTAAAAGGCGAGAGTTTTTAAGGGTGGAAAATGATTTTCGACAGCCGGCCGACCGACCGCGGTGAAATAAAACTGCAGGGCGATAAATCAAAGTGGCTTGAATATGAATTCAAATGTTAAAAAATGAAACCAGACAGCTATGAAATATTCATGTGTGTAAAATTGTGATGACGTTTTATTCAGAAAATACGCTAGGATATTGAAAGTATTTGGAAATGCTAATACTTCCCCTAACTGCACGCTTTTGTGTGTTTTAATATGTATGTATTTTCTCACACGTATTTTTTTTTTAGTATAATATTTATATACATATAGTAGTATGTATCTATTGGCCTTGTTCAAACCTAACAGATGGAAATGAACCATACAGTTGGCAAAAGGATGAAAATAGATTGAATGCAGTCGAAATGTGACCTTTCCGACGAATGTGCGGCAAAACGATGTAAGAAAGATATATTCATTTATTCATTCAAACCCTTATCCGCACCCGATGGTGCATAAGGTGAGTCCAGGTACCAGTCCAGGGTAATATTGAATAAATATTAAAGTTAAAAAAACACATATATTTGTTTGACCCCTCCCCTTGGGAATCAAACCCGGGACCTCCAACACGGTAGCCGAGCGTGCTGACCATTATATTACGGAGGCGGACATAAAGATATATAATATACAAAAAAATCTTATTAGTGGCTCGCTTTAAAGCTGTCTTTGATTCTGAACAATAAATTTAAGAATTACTGGTGATAAAATTATCATACTTAAGACAATCCAGTAGGTTTCATTAATCGATTAGGCAGTCACTTTGTGGTAAAATCTATCCATTTTTAATTAATGCATTTCTTAGTAAATACCACTTTTTCTCAAAATCTAATATGACACGTAATTCGATGCATTCTGCATCATTTTCAAACACTGTATCTATCCAGTAGGTATCTAATTAAAATTTAAGCTTTGACGAAGACACACGCTCCATGAAAATAAATTAATTGTAAGGGACTCCGCCGACACCCCGGATTCTCATACTCATAAGTGCAATGGGCTGTCGGCTTATCACAGAGACTTGCTGTGTCATTCAACCCTTAAAATTTAATTAAACAAGGAAAGCAAGCGACTAAAGGGAAGACAATATGCACTTTGTAAGATTTTGTGTTCCTTCTTGTTCTTATTAGTTTAACGTCGCTTTAGTGAAATTAATGATCTAGTCCGTATTTAAACGATGTTTATTTTCTCACAGTTTTTTTTTAGAACGATATAATTATCGCAATGTTACTTTAAATAGGTACGAGATAACTAATATCTTATGTTTACTTGAATGTTTTCCGCAGATACTTAATACATATAATAAAATAAAAAAAACTCTTTTTTTATAATTTTAGAATTTTCATGGAGTGTGTGGAAGTTTTTGCTGAGAGTATTTTAATGTTTTTCATTTAAAATTAACGCGGATGATGGCAATGTATTGTTGAAACCGGTAGGTTGAATTGTATTTATAAAAAAGTGGTAAAAACAAAGTTTATTAATTTTATAAAGATATTTTATTTTATGTATTTGATAACTTATTTGTTTATATATCAAACCTTAAAGTGAGTGTTCTTCTAATGTTCATATACCATATCTATACATACATACATACATTTCATATCATACAATAAGAAAACAAGAACAAATAAATAACAGTCTGTATACTAAAACATAAATGATGAGAAATTTAATATTTAAATATACATATCCCCATACTTATATACGCAAAAATACAGATATATTTTGTGTACCTATATACACATAAATATTTTATTTATTTATTCATATCTACTTCCTCTGTGGAGCATATGAGGTCCACAAACTGCCTATGTCCACTCCCTTGAAATTCAGATGAGAACTGCCGACGGATCGTCAGTAGTGGACGTCCTGTATAGCGGGAACCTGATGCCTTGTAAAAGAGGCAAGCTTCATTAAGGCCCATGCGAAATATATGGCCTAGCCAAATGAATAGCCTTTCTTGATGACAGATGTGACCATGGGTTTTCATTTTCTTGTTCCTTACGAAGTCAAACCACCGCACGCCTAAAATTCTTTGCAGGCATAAATTTTCCAAGCTGAGTAAACGATTGCTCTGGGTCAATGTAAGGTGCCATGTCTTTCACCCAAAAGGAGTAATGCAGGCGTTATAAAGGTGGCATTTGTTTTTCACCTAGTGTAAATCTGATCTCCAAACAGCCTTCATACTATTGAATGCGGTACCTGCAAGCTCTGAACTCAATCTCAGTTCCGTATGAAAGCTGACATTTTTATGTGCACTCACAAGTATTTAAAATTCTCGACTTTCGATGAGCTGGTTACTTGAAGTTAAGGGTAGGTGGACATATAGGCACTATTGTTGGGTAATACATCCTAAATAAAACAAGGTTTGTTGGATTGAGTTCTACATTTATTCATGTATATGTTAATACGTGACGCGTTTCGTCTTCTTAGGACATTATCAAACACTTTTCGTCTTTTTAGGGTGTTTGATAATGTCCTAAGAAGACAAAACGCGTCACGTATTAACATATATATGAATAAATGTAGAATTCAATCCAACGGACCTTGTTTTATTTTGGATATATTACCCAACAATTCAAAATGGAATTCTACCAACTGTCTGCAGTTACAATAAATATAGGCAATAGTTGTTGCATGACACAAAAAAATTATATAAATTATTAATTTTTAAGGGACAGAATATCAGAAAAGGTCTTTATGAATCAATTTATCACACTCTAATAAAGTATAGAATAATTAAATGGAGACTGGACAAAGTGTGGGCAGAAGACAAATCTCCAGGCTCCAAAATATGCGAGATTAAACGGAAATTAGATCAGTTAATGCGCTGTCAAGAACTGCTCAAGACGAGGGCGCATAGTTTAAGTGATCTGATGTAAAAAAAAAGAAAGATGAAGTATATTATTTGATATGGTAAATTTATGAACTACCCTTTAAGGTGTAAGTGTCTAGAAAGAAATTTTCCCTTTATTTTCAATATATTTTTATAAACCAATAAAAGAAAGGTACGTCTCGGGCATCTTCATGTCATTATCGAAGACATAGTATTCGAGTTTTGCTGAGATTGTATTCCTTTTCGCAAGGTAAGTAAACCCTTTCTCGCACCTTAAGCCCTCGCTAGTCTCCTCTCGCTCCGACGACAGGCGCCGGGTGACTGCGTCTCCCTCCAACCCCGCTACCCTCCCGATGTCTCCTATTCTTTTACCGAAGGAGATTTTTATTATCGGGTAAGTGGACACAAAGGCAACGCGCCGCATTACTGGAAAAAGATCCGACAAATAACGAAAGGAAACGTAGCAGAAGAGAATGGGTGGAAGGAAAAAAGAACATACCTTCTACGGGATGGCTTGATTATTGCAAGGGGTTGGATTATTGGGATGGGTTACTATTCTTTTGATACTATAGAGAAATGGGAATTTGAATGTTATTAGGTTGGGGTGTTTCTTATACTGCCTTGTTCCAGTCTGCCAGGCTCTAGATATGTGAAGCCATGTAGCACCGCGAACCCGTATCCCGTGTCAATGTCTCTACCCTGTGATCCTATTTTGATGGGAGAGGAATGCCAGTTGATTTCCGTATCAACGTACAACTGACGGCTTCTTTTTATGGTCAACGGCTTTTCGGAACATCATGTAGCTTTTGTAATTTCTGAGAAAATTCCGCTTTTTTTTCTTTTGGTATCCATCGAACCGTACCAACGCATTTCGGGGTAAAATACTTTACACGCCACGACATAAAACTACAATATACTGTTGCAATAATACGTTTTTAGTCTCCTTTCCCAAAGATTCTTTTAAAACTCCATTAAAGAACTTTTGAAATATACGACATATTAAGTTACTTTTTTAGCAGAAAAAAAGCTCGCATTTTCGAGTAATGTGATATTTTTCTCGTGAAATTTCTTGATAAGGATTTTTAAATATATTTTCAGCAACATGTTCGTGTTTTTAGGGGAAGGTTTCCAGTGTATCTGCGCTGAAAGGTTTCGGTTCCGGTGAGGAGCCAACCGGAACTTGTGTCCGACGCGGTCGAGGGAGCAAATCCCAACTAGACTTCTGAAAAGAAATCATCCCCAAATTGCGACTGTAAACTAAAGGCATATTATAAAAATGGACCCTTAAATATGGTTCAACTATTATTTCTGTAGAACTAACATACGAATGTTGTTTGACATTTAAACATAATTTGTTGTTTTTATTTATTCATTCCAAACCTTGAGGTGTGCAAGCTTCTTACGTTCATATACGTATACATAATGTATACGCATATGAACGTAAGAAGCTTGTATATATATATATATATATATATATATATATATATATATATATATATATATATATATATATATATATATATATATATATATATATATATATATATATATATATATATATATATATTTATATATATAAATATATATATATATATATATATATATATATATATATATATATATATATATATATATATATATATATATATATATATATGTATATATATATATATATATATATAAATATATATATATATATATATATATATATATATATATATATATATATATATATATATATATATATATATATATATATATATATATATATATATATATATATATATATATATATATATATATATATATATATACATATATATATAGACCAACTGAAATAAATATTTCTTAAATTTATTTTGCAATTGGCGGGACTCGACCTCGCTACGCTAATTTGGTAGTAGAATACGTCACGCTGCCTATCAATTTATCAATAATACCTATCGTTGAATTTGTGGGTCAATTATGAACCTCTCATCTCTGTTAAGACATCCGTAATATATCTTGAATAATTAAATACCATGTATTTTTCCCTGGCCTAAATTTTAAAATATTTCGTCTCGTATTTTCGTCTCGAAAGCATCTCACGTTTCAAAAAAGCACATTTTAAATCAGTTTGCGGTAAACGCCTTACATTTTTCTTTTCTTTTTTCTTTAATGCATTACCTAATGGGTTTGAGTTGTAGACATGCATTGCGTCAGAGGAGGAATGTTCTTCCATCCGTTTCTTTTCTTGTATCATTTATTATTTACGTCCTCTTTTCAACTCACGACACGCACTTTTACCTAACTTCCCCTTGAACTCAGCGAACTCAAGAACTAAAGGTAAATACGTTTGTTTATCGTAGTCATACAGGAGAAAGTGACCAAGTGCATTTTTTACATAAACGTGATCATTGACTATTTGATATCTTACTAGCTTAATATTGCCCTGAAATAAATCCCAAAGGATTTTAATCTTGAAAGTTTAATATAATGTTATGTTAAAAATGACAAACTGCATTGATGTTTATTTTCTTGCTAAGCAAAAGTGACTTAAATACCCCTCCTGGACATTTTACTTTTTGTTAGTTGGTCACTTTCTCCTGTACGGCTACGATATGTATGTGTACATTTACACATATTGGTATATCTTAATAGTGTCCGCCTCTATAGTGTAATGGTTAGCGCTCGGCTACCGTTCTGGTAGTCCCGGGTTCGATTCCCAGGGGGGGGGGGGTAAAATAAATATACGTGATTTTTCACTCCAATATTTATTAAATATTACCCTGGACTGGTATCTGAAGTGGAAGGCTGATCACTTTTCCTTCGAGTGTTAACGATAAAGAAACAATGCGTTTATCTGATGCAATGCCCTATGCACCATTGAGGTGCGGATAAGGGTTTGAAGGTTGAATGAAGAAGATATCTTAAAGATAAAAATAATATTTAATAGTCTAAATAAGCAGAATGGTACAATTAAAATGACAAATTGATATAACAATGAGAAAAAGTTATTTTTCAATTAAATTATAATTATCAAAAATATTTATTTATTTATTAAACATATTGCAAACATAAGTCACATTTATAATAAAACACTCTCCTTACCATCCATTGTTTACTTTGTGTAATACCACTTGTTTAAACACTTATTTGTGTTTTTCACAAATAAGTGTTTAAAAAGTGGTATTACACAAAGCAAACAATGGATTGTAAGGAGAGGGTTTCATTACCATACCACAAAGTAATCAATGCTTTCAACGTACTAAATACATATATAATTGTCCCGGAAGCGCAGGAGTGATCACCTTGCCTTCATATAAGTAACGATCAATATAACACTGTGTCAATACGATGCAGTGCCTTATGCACCATTGGGTGCTAATAGGGGTAAGAAAAAGAAGAAGTCTGTATAATTATGACTATGGTTTTTTCATGTTTTGAATTTTTTTCGCAGATACTTTGTGGCACATTTTATAAACTTTATAATATTAAACAACTTCGTTTCAACCACTTTTTTTTTATTTATTAAAAGTACACTTTAACCAACCGGTTTCGACAAGAACCTTGTCATCATCAGGGTTTAATAAATTATAAAACATGAAAATACTAAAAAACATTCAATTATTCATACTTTCATTATATTCCCTTGCCAAAAGCTTCCACACACTCTATACACCATATGAAAATATAATTTTAAAAATATGATTTAAAAATTCCTAAATGTTATTTCTATTGTACATTGCATAGCAACTCTAAATAACAACTAGGAATGGAATCAAAGTTGTTTAATTTTATAAAGAGTATGGTTTTATTGAATTCACAAGCCACGTCCGTTGAATCCATTCGACAAGGCCTGACGATAGCTGGTCAATTCGATATTCGTCCTGAATTTTGTACATATTTCGCAGGCACTTGTCACAAAAGGAAAAACGGGGTAATTTGGCGCCTCTTATCGCGTGAATGGAGTGGCGCTCTTAAAAAGCACCGTGCGCTATTTCATACGTCGAGTTGAGTGTGCAGTGTGCAATATTGTACCTATGCGCTATTGTGCGCGGTGTCAGCTTTTATCCCCTACGCCACGAGACCTTACTGTAATTAAAATCATTTCAAATATTCACCCAACTGAAAACCTGTGTTCTCGCATTTATATCAAAGTCAAAATGTAAAATGTTGTGCATAATAAATATAAACTCTTTTTACATTTTTGATATCTCAACAAAAATAATGTCAAAAATGAAAGCCTCGGAGTTTAGAGGGTAAACGGCGTGTCGTCGTTTGGTTAAGTGATCACTTTACACAGTATATTCACTATTCTACCCATGATTGACAACTGCGCTACCTTCTCTTGATCTATGTTGAAATATCCATAATGTTAAAATAACTCCAGAGTGGAATAACTCAGATTTGTGAACAAGTTTTCATCAATTGGCAGTCACTTTGTGGAAAAACCCATCCATTTTTAATTTAAAAAATTACTAAGTAAATACCACTTTTTCTTAAAATCTACTGTGACACGTGTTTTGATGCATTTCGCATAATTTTTAAACACATTTAACGGTGTTGTTTACTTAGTAAAAATTTTAATCGAAAAATTGTGAAAATATTTCGACACACTCTTGACATTAATTGACAACCACGCTACTAAAATTTTTGAAACTCGTACTTGCATATAAGATCAATCTTACTTAACATATTTTTTTTTGTTTTTGTTTCATAGATTTCTTATATTTTCATTGCTTCAAATTAGATATCTGTACTTTCTGTTTTTATCATTAATTCAGATTAAGTTACAATAACGTATATCTAGGTATCAATAATAAATCAAAAATAAATTTTAATATTTTTTTTTTATTTATCATTAAACTAAAAAGAAATATTTCACATTTTTCTGACAAGCTTTCTTTGCGGTAAAAGCTTCTAAAATATGATGCCACTACGATAAACCATCAAACTCACATTATTGACGATAATGATCAATGGTAGGATACCGTTTTGACTAATTCTGGTAATATTTCATACGTCAACATTATCTCCTCCCTCGCTTATCCCACTGAAGTGCATGTGATAACATACTTGAACTATTGCAATAAAAAACCTAGCGTACCTACCCTTAAGCTTCTTCCAAGTAAGCAACCCTCTCAATGAAAGATGATCGTTTAAAAAAATAAGATAAAACATATTATTATTTTATTCAATTACACGAACAGATATTATTTTTTCATGTCTCCTCAAATATGAGGCCGCTAGCGCAAAAGTGGCTCAACCCCCAATTATTATTTTTTGATATCTCATCAAAGATGAAGAAGAATATGGAAGTCTGTGCATTTACGGGGCTGACCACCGTCATAGGCTGGTTTAAGTGATCATTTTACATACGTGTAACATTCACCAATTCTACCCATTATTGACAACCACAATACTCAAATTCTTTGAAGTTCTATATATATGAACTAATTTAGAAACCTTGTTCTTGAATCACTAGAACTTCACTAGAGACATCTATTGATGAGATTTAAAAAAGCTTTTTATTAAGCAGAAAAATAATATGAAAATCACTCCTGTAATTGAAGGTAATCCAGATTTTGTATATCCAGATAAGTATTTGGACACACTCCAAATGTTACAACCCTCAATTTTTCATATCTTACTACAAATTATTTTGATCGTGTTAAAATGGAATGCAAAAAGACACAATCCTATCTTTGGTATCTTAGCTGGTACCTTCAGTTATCCTTTTGTTTTTTAATAATAAAATAAAATAAAATAACAACCATGAATTTTTTTCCACGTCAATTCTAATTGACCAGCAACCGGGTTTCGTTGTAACCAATATCAGATTGGTGTAAGGCTAGACAAAACTCTATGTTACATACACAACAAGTTGAAAACCCCGATTTTGTATATTTTTGCTGACAAAATGAATTAAAATTGAATGAGTATAAGTATTGTATTGTAATAATAATAACATGTAATAATAATAATATTGTAATAATAACAAGTTATGGCAATGATTTAAGGCATGGTTTGATATAATTTTATGTTAGAAATTGATTGTACTTGTGAATATAAATAACATATGTATAGTTTAATCTGGATACGTTAGTTGAGGACCTTTTCTACTGCTCATTAGTATGGGAAACTCCTGTATTCTCAGAAACATGACAAATTTTTCGGCAGTTACTTCTTAACTTATTAAAGATTTAGATAAGTTGATTTTTGACATCTGTTTTCTATTTTTTGACATCTCATCAAAGATGAAGAAAAATATGGAAGTCTGGGCATTTACGGGGCTGACGACCGTCATAGGCTGGTTTAAGTGATCACTTTACATACGTGTAACAGTCACCAATTCTACCCATTATTGACAACCACAATACTCAAATTCTTTGAAGTTCTATATATATGAACCAATTTCGAAACATTATTCTTGAATCACTAGAACTTCACTAGAGACATGTATTAGTGAGATGAAAAGAAGCTTTTTATTGAGCAGAAACTCTTTTATTAATCCTGTAATTGGAGATAATCCAGATACTGTGAACAAGTATTTGGACACACTCAAAATGTTGTAAATTTTAGGCATTATTTGATATATGTAATTTAATGTTAGAAATGGATTTTGTATGTGAATTGAAATAATATATGTAAAGTTAAATCTGTAAACGTTGGTTGAGTACCTCTTCTACTGCTCGTTAGTATGGGAAAGTGTTGTATTTTTGGAAACATAACAAAATTTTCGGCAGTATCTAGATTATCTTAAAGATTTAGCTAAGTTGCGCTTATGTATATCAATGTTAAAAGTTCTAACGTGAGCCGTTTTAATAATAACTTCACCTTCTAAAAATATAATCCTACAAATGGTCACCATACATACTAACCGCTTTCGTCTGTTTTTTTTCATACAAAATATAAACATATATCTCTTCTTAAATGTTTCATAAAAGGGTTAAGAGCAGTGCGTCGTTGGGGATGGGGTGACCGGGGGAAAGCGGGAAAATGGACAGCGCGGCGGGACGTCGGCATAGACATAATTTATATTCCCGCGGGTTTCCTCTATCTGTAGGAACGTGCACCCCAATATGTGGAAAACGAGTGCATTAATATGTACCCCAGTCATTAAAAACTGTTAAGCAACTGTGGGTAAGCAAGTTCAACCCTTTGATTGAAGACATATAGCGTAGACTCTTCAACTTTGGTCTCTGGTAAATAAAAATAAAATGTTTGAAAAATATGTATTAAAGTAACCTTAAGATACAAATTATTATATGCTATATTTGAAACACTAACTTTGTGATTTTCCATTTTATAATAAAAATGTAACTTTGTTTTAAAATCACTATAAATTTATAGTGATTTATTTCAAAACAAAGTTAAATTTTAATTTTAGTCTTCTTTTTTGAGTCTTCTTCTTCTTCCATGTTCGCTCCCTAGGTGGAGTGTATGGCCAACACAATACGTCTCCAAGTCACTCTGTCACGCGCCACCTCCTTGGCTTCCTCCCAGGTCAGTCCGGCGTCTCGAAGTTCCGCTGAGTATAGTCGGTGAATAGTCGTCAGCGGCCTTCCGGGGCGGCGGAATCCTCGGGGTTGGAAGAAGAGACATGAGGGGTTGATGCTCTCAGGTGGCATTCTAAGGACATGTCCCAACCATGTCCACCTTCTCCCCTTTAAAACTTCCAGTATGAGGGGCTGTTGAGTTCTTCTCCTCACATCGTCATTCCTGACGTCATACCACTTTATACCCAGTATTCGCCTCAGGCACCTATTTTCAAAACTTGCTAGTTTCTTGCTTTGAGTTTATATGAATACAAATATTTAACTCCAAGTAATCTACCCGTACCATTTTCCGCAATCAGTAATATTTTTTATCTGTCATACTTCTTCAAATCCTTATCCGCACCCAATGATGCATAGGGCACCGCATCATATAAACGCAGTGTCATCTTGATTGTCAACACATGAAAGAAAGGTGATTAGTCGTCCGCCTTAGTTACCAGTCCAGGGTAATATTGAATTAAAAGTACATCTTTCATAAGCATCTATTAAATATATTGCACTATTTTATTCGAGAAACTGGAGGGCATTGACTTAGTATGATTACGATCA
The DNA here is from genome assembly GCF_059751285.1 of Brachycentrus maculatus. NCBI lineage: Eukaryota > Metazoa > Arthropoda > Insecta > Trichoptera > Brachycentridae > Brachycentrus > Brachycentrus maculatus. The sequence goes on along the minus strand of NW_028280758.1, from coordinate 2,199,137 downwards.
ACACCATATCGTCATTAAGTGTGGTCAATTACACCATGAATGTAACTAATTAACTAACTAACCATATCGCCACTTCCTCGCAAGGGTAGTCAGAGAGAGTAGAACACCACTTTAATATGTCTTTGCATACATCTTTGCCTCGTCCACATTCACACAAATATTATTATTCCGACCACTGACCAGACCAATTTTACTAATTTATTCACCTAAATATTTGAATTACTTGATCATGACATTTTTTTCTAGGTTTTTCTCTGCTTTTATTACCAACCACATTTGCTTCATAAATTTGTTTACAATTCACATACCCAAACCATCTCATCACACTTTTCTTAGTTTTATTGGTAATGCTTATCTCCGCCTTTTTTCGATTTCCGCGATTTTGTCCACCTCCGTAGTGTAATGGTCAGCATGCTCGGCTACCGTTCTGGAGGTCTCGGGTTCGATTCCCAGGGGGGAGGGTCAAACAAATATATGTGTTTTTTTCACTGTAATATTTATTCAATATTACCCTGGACTGGTACCTGGACTGACCCTATGCACCATCAGGTGCGGATAAAAGTTTGAATGAATGATAAATATTTATTAAATATTACCGTGGACTGGTACATGATGCGGAGGGCTGGTCACATTTCCTTCGTGTGTTTAGGATCAAGATAACACTGTGTTTGTATAATGCAGTACCCTATGCACCATTGGGGTGTGGATAAGAGTTTGAATTGATTGAACTGATTGAATTGAATAATTATCTCACCTTTGCATTTCTTCCTCATGTCAACATTCAAACTTTTATTTTAACCATGAGTGTGAAGAGGTATAACATAAAAAATCTTAAGTGAAATCATTAACAAAAGTGTTGTGATTTTTGTAGTTCAAAAATTTCAAAGATTGTTTAACAAAGACTTGCGAGGCTAGAACGAGGTACATGCTTAATATTTTTTACACGAGCTTGCCAAATTTTCGATTTGGACAAAAAACTTCAAATTCCACTGCAAACTGTTTCCGTTTGTAACAAGCGGTCGTACACATGTACACAGGACCTTATTCAATTATGTATCCGCGAGCCAAAAAACTTGGCAAGCCAGTCGTTGTTAATTCCGCCACCCCATAGCGAGCCAAACGGCCGGAAGATAACCCCCCCTGCAGCGCTGTGATCACATGTGCCACTGTGTCCCGATCTCCTCCATTGTTTATTGAAGGACACTTCATGCGTTATGTTGCCTCAATGCCAGACGGCTGGATTTGCGCTGTGCGTAGACTTTCAACTTTTTCCGTAGAATTTTATTTGCGTTTTTTCACGGTTGGAAAATTCACCGTTTTCGCTTTACATTTTGTGCAATTGCAAAAACTTTAAATAATTTGACACTATCAAACCAAACACTATTTTTACTTCTCCATTTTTTTTATCTACAGTTAAAAATTTGTATTAACCTTATTCTAAATAGAAAATAAGAGATTTAATGAATTTTTTTATTATATTAAGCGTTAATTGGTACATAAATCTTAAGAAAAGTTACCTAACCTTATCTTAAAGTCACAATAGACCTAATATGGTCGCAGTGACATAAGGGATGTGAAATTCCTTGACCCCCGAAGGAAAAAAAAACCTTACCGTACCTAACCTAACATAATCTGACCTTACCTTAACACACCTTACATACATTAAACTTAAGTAAAGTAACCTTACCTAACCTTATCTAACCTTATATGACATAATCTGACCTTACCTTAACATACCTTACACAACCTAACATTATCTTACCTAACCTTACCTAAACTGACCTTACCTTAACTTACCTTACACAACATTACTTTATCTTACCTAATCTGACCTTACCGTACCTAAACTTACATAACTTACCCTACCTTACATAAACAAACATTAGGTTGCGTACCGTTGTCACAATCATCGTTAACTATTATAATATTTCAATCATAATTATTATTTTCTTAAAACCCATCTTTTGTTCTTATTTCATACAATGTATATGGTCATAATGGTCATATAATGTAGTCTCGCTTTGACACTTTAAATAGTCGAAACCATTTACTATGCAAACAATAAAATAAAACCCTTTTTATTTTCCAATAATATAATATATTATATTTTTTCTCCCGTTTTTTAAATCACATTTTTATTTGGAGTACGGAGTGCGTGGAAGTTTTTGGCATCGTAAGGGAAGGTTAATTAACTATAGCCTAACTATGATTATTTCAATGTTTTTGAATTAGTACATAAACCCTGATGATGACAAGGTTCTTGTCAAAATCGGTTGGAAAAAGTGTAACAATAAAAGTGGTTAAAACAAAGTTGTTTTATTTTATAAAGTTTGTAAAATGTGCCACAAAGTATCTGCGAAAAACATTCAAGAAATTATAAAAAATTTAACTCAATTTAAAAAAATATTAATTTGAAAAACTATAAAATAATTAACTGAGTTCCGATATTAAAATAGTATGCCGATGTTTCGGGAGAGAAACATGAACTCATTTTAAGTTTATAAACTAATGTCTAAGTTATGGCATTAATTAAGGAAACTATTGTTATTCACGTTTAAATTTATATTACTTTAATGCGAAAATTCCTTAACGTCCCTATTATATTAAATTAAACTTAATTAATTACATTTACATTTCGTAACTATTAGTGCTAGATAATTGCCGCATGGTGATTAGCCAAAAAATACTAAAATAGCTTAAATGTTTTTTTTTTATATTTCGCCTTACTATGTACTTGTTTGCATGGATATATTCTACTTTTATAACACATATCCATAAACCTAGATGCTGATGTTATTATAATGTTAACAAAAAATACTTATGTATTTGTAATAAAATAACAACTATGTAGTTTTTTCCACATGAATTTTATTTTTCCAGCCTTTTTTTCCATAATTTATTTGACCAAATTCATGTGGAAAAAACTAAATAGTTGTTATTTTATTCTATGAAATGCAGTTCCACCAAAAAAATGTCATTAAAAACTTAAACCATTTATATACTTCTGCTTTTAAAGTATTGACGTTAACAAATTTGTTTACTGCACTCAGATCTTGGGCTCTATTCCCAATGAAAATAAATATGTATTTAAAAATGTTTATCTCTCATATTTATTTGATAACTTTCAGGACTGATACTTGAAGCGCAGGACTGATCGGCTGGCATTAATTAATTGATCAACAATTAAGATAATACTGCTTCGAAACGGTGAAGTACCCTATGCATCATTGCGTGCGCAGAAGTATTAGATGAAGAAAAGGAAGATTTCAACAAATACATGATTCTCATTAATACAGATATTTTTTGGTGTGCACATTTATAATATGACCATTATATTACATATAATTAACTATCAAGAAAATACTTGTTCAATAACGATGCAGTGCCCTATGCACCATTAAGTGCGAATAAGTGCGAATTAGAGAAAGAAAAATCTAAATATTTTATTTTAATTTTATTTATTATTTCGGCATTCACTTTGTGGTAAGACATGATGAAATTTAAAAAAGGAACACTTGTTTTTTACAACTTGAGTATATTTATTTGACTTGTTTCGGAAACAATGCTTGCATTTTAGGTCTGAATATAAACTTTGATAATTAAAATAACTACTTTGTTTATATTTAGACCTGGAGATAGAAGCATAGCTTCTGAAACTAGTCAAATAAATATATTATTTTTTGACATCTCATCAAAGATGAAGAAGAATATGGAAATCTGGGCATTTATATTCTTCTTCATCTTTGATGAGGTGTCAAAAAAAAAAATGATATATAACTCCTTTAATTGAAGATAATCCAGATTTGTAAACAAGTATTTGGCCACACTCAAAATGTTGTAAATAAATATAATATAACTCAAGTGGTAATAAACAAGTGTTACCTTTTATTAACAAGTGTTACCTCTTTTTAACTTGAATAAATTAAGAGTACATCGTAAAAGAGAAGAACTCATTACAATTTATTCGCTCCTCAAAATATCCCACATTATTTGGTCTTGTTTATACGGCGTGGTAGGCTGACAGTTTGGTATCGGAATTGCCTGAAAATGTATGGTTCAGAGCGCCCAAAAATTTGCATTTATATGAGGCGATGTTGGCGCTCTGGAGTTCTCTTCGTCACCACAATATGGGAAGACTCGAAGGGTGTGTCGTGATTTAACTTAAAATATTATCCCTCATTACTCCTTCTGCAATAACCTCCCGCCGATGTAGAGCTGGAGGGATGCGTGAACTTTGAAAACTTTAATATGTTTTGAATATGTAGATATTTATTTCTTGAATGTTTTTCGCAGATACTTTGTGGCACATTTTATGAACTTTATAAAATTAAACAACTTTATTTTAACCATTTTTTTATTAGTACACTTTAACTTTCCGGTTTCAACAAAAACCTTTTCATCATCAGGGTTTATTGAATTCTAAAAACATTTAAATCGTTTAAATACTCATAATCAATAACATTCCCTTAACAAAAACTAAATCCTAAATGTTATTTTGCATTGCGTAGCAACTCCAAATAACAACTAATGGAATCGCTGTTTCTATGATATTTTTTTTATATTAGTACTTTGTAGCTTAATAGTATTTAAAAAAACATTTTAAAAAAAATCAAAATTATTCGACAGCGAGAATTGACAGATATTAATAAATAATCCCTGAACTTCAGCGTGTGACATCACACGTTTCTCATTTGTACCGCATGGATAGTTTTTCATGCAAAAGAGACAACTTACAAATATGTAAGTCACATTAACTAGAATTGCAAACCAAAATTTCTTTTTGATATACGTTTATTATGTTATATTTTTGATTTATCGTTTCCGTTATACTATTACGTTACACAATTCTTTATGACTTATAATTTAATTTACTGAAAAACTGTCACTGATTTTAAAGAAAATCTATGATTAAAGGGATAAGTCCTGTATTTATACGATTCTTATTCAAAATCACCTTTTATTCATTGAATTCATTTAAATCCCAAATTTGGTATTAATTTAAACATGCTGAATTGTACCTACAATCCTAGGTATACGTATAAAACTATCTAAATTACCTTGGCTTTTCCAACCAGTATGAAGTTTCTCTGCTTTTTGTATTTAAACTAACAGTTCTAATGGCAAAAATATTTTGTTTGGGTAATCAAAATTGTTTTTTAAAAATGAAAAGATAAATTAAACACTGCTTATTTATAAAAAAAAATTATAAAAAAAATATTTAAAAAAAATTAAGTATTCGTTTATTCTTTGATTAAGCAGTATTACTTCATCTTTTTGCATAAAAAAATGCGTTGTTAAAATTTTTAGTTTACACTAGTTAAGATGTGAGTTATTGATTACAATTTAACTTAAGTTTTTAGTAACGAAAATTTTATATTAACGTAAACCTTTAAAAAAAAGTAACTTACTCTTAAAAACTAAAAATTAAAAATTAAAAATTATTCTATCATGTAATTTCTATCCTGTAATTTTTTAATTCTAATTAAATCGAAGATTTTTAACGTAGACAGTTTAACATATTTGATTCATCTCTACGTATTTGAACCATCAAGATACATAGGAAAGCTGTGTAATTTATGTTCTGCAAATCGATTCAGTTCTGAACTCGTTGACTTAGAAGGAATACCTAAATCGTTGGTCGAAAACCACAAAATCTCTGTTCACGACTAGCCGCAGTGATGTACAATTTGTGTTCGTCTTCACAAAGCGAACTCCGTTACGCAAGACACAATAGCTATTCCTTTGCTCCTCGAATGTAGGAACAAGATTTTAGCAGAGTCTAATTTGAATATTACAATGGTTTCGTAGCCCGGAACAAACAAGAGTGGTTTTCCTTTAAAATTGACTCCCATTTGAATTCCTTTTGCGTCCTGCTCCGAGACAAAATTTAAAGAAAATTGGTGCGCAAAAAACGTTTTTCGGTCTACCGATTTCTGATTATATGTTTACAAAGTTTTGTTTGCATCTCAACAATGTTAACGCTACAAAATAAGTTATTTTTGTTTATTATTAACTGAGTAATATTTCTACTATTTTGGCCGCCTCCGTAATGTAATGGTCAGCACGCTTGGCTACCGTTCTTGAAAAAAAAACATTATACTTATCAATGAAAATTAATATGATGTTATGAAGGATTGTTTAGGGCCGATAATTTTTATTATTATTATTTATTTACTTATAAACAAGGTTCATTTAAGAATACTAAAATAATCGTATTTAATTAATGTTTATAAAAATAATAACGGTTTAGGGATAATATAAAAGAAAAAATATTTAGTACGTGGTCATTTTGTTATCTGTTTTTCAGTTGAAAGGATTTTAAGCCAGTACATTAAATTTTTGGCCGCTGCAACATCTGCAGTAAGTTCCAACATCCTGTGTAAAGTCTACCATGGACAAAGTGTCAGGATGCAGGCAAATATGTTCGCTCTAGCAAAAACCGTCGCGCTCCGCTTGCCGAATGACTTTAGCCGGATTGACGGGAAAGGCACCATCCCTCCTGTCCTGTTCTCCTATTTCCTCCCTCCCGTTCATCCCTCAGGAAGTCCTCCCAGCGACCGCCCGAAGACCTTATCCGGGATGTGTTTTCATAAGCTCGATGTTGGTGAATCGTGACCATGTAAGCAATTCAGACGTGTATTTCAGCGCTGTCGCAGATTGGGAAAAATCCGTTCTGATGACCATAACATGATCGTGACCCGACATTTTCTTTAGAAGTGGAATAAACGTAAACGTGTCGTATTCAGTGAACTATTTTGTACAATTCAAGGACTGCTAGTAAATATTATGTTTTAAATTAAATACAATTTATTTTTTGTACGGCACGATTTATTTACTTATTTCTATATTTTTATATAAGGATGGCATAAAACATACTATTAATATCATGATTTACTCAGGAGTTTTTTAAAAATTCAAATTGTAATATGTATCAAATTGTAATATGATGATATAAATTCTATAATGCAATAACTACAACCATCATATTAAAATTCAAATTATAGTATGATGGTTGTAGTCTCGTGGTCAGTAGCGCGGACTATCGGTCAGAGTTTCTGTGTATTAATTGTTTTTTTACTGACAAACTACTATTTGCTCTATAATAAAATATAAAATAAAATATTTGTTTTTAATACAAGAACATAAATATTTCTTTACAAAATTTTGAGTGTGTCCAAATACTTGTTCACAAATCTGGATTATCTCCAATAAAGGAGTTATATTTCATATTATTTTTTGACATCTCATCAAAGATGAAGACGAATATGGAAGTCTGGGCATTTATGGGGCTGACGACCAATAGATGTCTATAGTAAGGTTCTAGTGATTCATGAACAATGTTTCAAAATTGGTTAAAATATACCAAGAATTTGAGAAGTGTGGTTGTCAATAATGGGTAGAATTGGTGAATGTTACAGTGTGTAAACTGTCACTTAAACCAGCCTATGACGGTCGTCAGCCCCGTAGATGTCCAGACTTCTGTATCCTTCTTTATCTTTGATAAAATGTCAAAAAATAATATAATAAATATTTCTCTTTAAAAATTGCTACACTTTTTTTACCCATACCGAACGATGTTTTTAAATGAAAATAAAGATAGTTTTTTTAAACAAATTTCCAATAAATAATAAAATAAAGTTTGTTTTTTTAATGAAAGTAAAAGTAATTTATAATTTAATAATTATTTAGAGAAAATAGTTTGAAGCCAAAAACTTAATCATTATGTTTTTCTAAATATTTAATTTATTACATAATTGACATTTCTTCAAAAATAAAATTCGATATCGCCTTCAGATCATCCCTTACGACCCGCCCCTAGCTACCATAGTCTGTTTAAACGTCGGAAGTTATTCTTCGACCTCGTTTAACCGGAATGTATTGCCGGTCAGATTGTAATTATAACGTCGTTTGGCTCGCTAGGGCCAGCTCTCTGTGCCGTATGTCGACTAAATAAATAATCGGCTACTTCGGAAGGAAATAGATGGCGGTTAATGCCCGGATGACCGCGGAGATTAAGCAAATTCGTTATGGACGCGAATTCGTGTTTGGGAATTGAAAAATTAATAGCGGACGATTAATATATGGCTGAAGCATCTATGAAGCTGGAAAGTGTAATTTAATTCTAATGATAGTTAAATTTATTTTTTGACATCTCATCAAAGATAAAGAAGAATATGGAAGTCTGGGCATTTACAGGACTGACGAAGTTCTAGTGATTCAAGAACAAGGTTTCTATTTATTGATTTGGCGTTTAATTTGTAGAACTCCATTTTAATTTATGTATTAATTTTAAATCAAACACAGATTTTTTGAGTCTACTAAGTTGTATTTCATTAACAAAAACACATAAAAAATTATATTGTGACAATTGTTTCGCCTTGTTAGGGCATTATCAAACGAATGTATGACATTTGTTTGATAATGCCCTAACATGGCGAAACAATTGCCACAGTATAATTTTTTATGTGTTTTTGTTAATAAAATACAATTTTGTAGACTCAAAAAATCTGTGTTTGATTAAAAATTAATACATAAAAAAACAAGGTTTCTAAATTGGTTCATATATTTATAACTTCCAAGAATTTGAGTAGTGTGGTTGTCAACAATGGGTAGGATTGGTGAATGCTACACGTTTGTAAAGTGATCACTTAAACCAGCCTATGACGGTCGTCAGCCCCGTAAATGCCCAGACATCCATATTCTTCTTCATCTTTAATGAGATATCAAAAAATAATGTGAAAATAACTCCTGTAATTGGAGATAATCCAGATTTTGTGAACAAGTATTTGGACACACTGAAAATGTTGTGTGTATATATATATAGTTAAATTTGTTTGGCTGGTTTTTCACTGTGAATATCATAGGACATTTTTTGCGTGTATCCAAATTCTTGTTCACAAAATTGTGTATAAGGATCAAATTAACTAGCTTCCTGACATTTAAAAAAGAATCTAGTTAGGGATCCAAAATGAATGAACTGAAAAAAGTTTTATAGAACGATATTTGTGTTAGTGACAAATAGTTACATTTTCTCTTTTTTTATATTTTAAACATGCTTTTTACCTTTTGTTTTTTAAATGTCCCAAAATTAGAAATGGAAATACTTATTAAGAATATTTTATACGTGACGTTTGTATGTAATGTTTAAACAAAAAAATACACATAAAAAAATTGTGAGATAAAATAACTAGTCAAATTATAAGCTTCATAAAATTACTATCATGTCTCCCCGCATTAAAAATAATTAGAAAAGAATATTGTATACATTTAAATAAGGGTCTCTGCTAATTAAACAGCCATCTCAAATCAACCATAGATCCTGTCGCAAAGTTACACATGAAACGATATGTAAATTATATTTGCAAACTATTTCAAATATTTGCCAATAACTTTGTAAATAATTAACCTAACGGTAATAATAGTTCCAATAATGTAATTGAGAGAGTATGTATCTTCACTTTGGTGTAATTTGGTATTCTTTTATGTATTTCAAAGAGGTAATTTTATAACCATATTTTATTTTGGATGTTTATCCATCCAACGATACAATTCTCAATTCTCAGACAGTTAATAAAAAGTAAAAGATCGCCAATCAGGTAACTTTTTTATTAAGGAAATCACGTTAATAGCAAAACAGTTTGTTTGAATACTCGTAAAAATATTTGTAATTTTTTTTATATGTTTCAATTATTTATAAAAATGTTTAAAAAAAATACTTATTTAAACTATATAGAGTGTTAACCCTATATCATCGTAATATTATGTGGTAGTAAATCTAGTACAAATTTAACGAGATGGATTGTGCTAATTTATTTTTTGTTTGTTTCAGGTATGTGATAAACGTGAACTTCCGGCCGAGTGAAACATTTTCAGTAAGTCTGATTTACGCCAGCGCATTCCTTATAAAGAAAATAATTAATCGTTTGTGTGTTCTCTGATAAATTAGTGGTTAATTGTTTGAGTCTCATTAAGCCAACGACTGAAAACTTTTCATCAGAACAATTACTAGGACAAAAGATCACAAGGATTTTCTTTAAACAAATTAATTTTGTCAGTTCCAAATACGGCTCATTACTAAGAAAGTAAATTAACTTTATTCAGTAATTATTATTTCAGGAATTCTCGATGAGGAAATATTAAGTATCTTCTTCTTGCGGTTTGTGTCTCTGAAAATTTCTTTGTCGAATTCTCTCGGTGAAGGTTAAAAGCATTTTACTTATAAGCCGATTAAGGCAGAGGTTCTATAATGAAATACAACGTAAATAATATCCAAACACAAGAAATGACATACTGTCCATCGAAATTTTCGATCAAAAATTTATTATATATAAATATATTTATATTGTTTTTACAGTTTTCTGTTTTTTTGGAAAACTACACAGCCGACACTGATAAAAGGGATAAGCCCCTGATTATTATTTTTTGGGTCTCGTTGCCAAAGAAAATAATTCAATATTAATTAATTTAATATTTGTAAAATAGGTACTTAATAACTTTATAAAAATTCTCGATCGTTCAATTATTTAATCTTCTAAAGTTGTTTACTATTTGCATTTAAATTCTTACAGAATGTAGAGTTCAAATACGGGCATGCTTTAATCTCTATTATCTGTTGTACATGAAAATGTTGATTTGTTCAAAATCTCAAATCTATTTGGGTTATTCACTGATTGCTTGGAAATCTTGAGAATACGTTGAATTACAATACGCGGTGTTTAAATTCATTAGGGGTACACTTATAAAAATTTTCAACCAGCTTATTTAACCGCAATGACAGTGTCATCTGTTGAACATTATAGCAACACATGCAATACTAACACTGCTCATCATGCAATGTGAAATTAAATAAATATATTAAAAATATGTTATATCTATGAAAATTATATTTTTATTATGTTCTATCTAATGAGAGTCACATCTACTCATGGTTGAATACAGCTAGCTTTATAATATCTTTAGAGAGCCTAAAATACTTTATATTGTATTCAATAATTCCAATTAAAGTTGAATATAATTGATTGGTCAAAAGTTTTCCACTAAACTATAAGTGTTAGAAAACCATTATGGATTCCAATTTACAGCTGTAAAAGATGTGTCTCGAATCCCAAGGGTTTTAAATTAGGCAGGCGAATAATTACAGGGATGACGACCATTTAGTGATGCGCAGAGCGACCAGACTTAGTTAGGGGCGGTAAATGGTACAGCCCTACCCAGAACGAAAATTATAGGAAGTGGGGATAAAAATACACCCACCTAATGTTAACGAACGGGTTTTTTCGTTATTCTTTTTTTGTACGATAATTGCATATTGCACACCCTTATCGTATAGATATTTAGGAGAAAATTTTCTTGTTACAAAGGGACTATTTAAAAAAGAGGAACATTTAAATATAGCCACATCAGATAAAACTAAAATTAAATTCATCAATTGATTCGGGAGTCATTTTGTAGTAAAATCTATCCATTTTGAATTTTAATTGTGAGACGTGTTTGGATACGGTATTTGAAAATTTTGCCGATTGAATCGAAATAAGTGTCACAATACATTTTTACAAATAGTGGTTTTACTAAATACAACTTATATTTTAGGTAAAAACTAAACCGTATTTATGAAAACAATAGTATTCAAATGAGACTTTGTGTTAAAATTTACAACACAATTAATGAAAAAAAATTGGATTTTTAACAAACGGACATTCTAGTATGGATTTATCAATCAATACATACATTAAAAAAACACAAATTTGAAAAACCTTTCATACAATCGTAAAAGGTATATTTTATTTTATTTTTAATATTATTTTTATAACATCAAAATATTTATGTATTATAAATTGATCACAAATATGTGTTGAATGTTTGGAAGAAATTGTGAAATTACTCGAGAAATAAATAAATGGACTTGAGAATTCTCAATATTGAGATGTTTCCTTATTGCTATTCCGACGTTTATAATATGATAGGCATAAAGCTAGATGTACCGTAATACGAAGAAAAAATATGAAATGTAATATTGTTATTTAAAGACAGCTCCTCCGAAAAGTGGATTATATTGTGAGACTTTTATTTGTAAATATCGACGTAAACATGATATTATCTTTCAATTCTTTCTAAATAAATTGCATTTTATATTTTATTTGTACCTTTAATTATGTATTATGATCAACTGTTGTTTGTGTATTGATAAATATTTAGATTCCATACAAGTGGAACAAATATCAATTTCGTACTAGATGAACATGAAATTTATAAAATTTCAACTTTGATTATTTATATATATTTTAAATGAATTATTTGAGATAAATCCGTTATTTTTAATGGCTTAAGTGATCACTTAATACACGTATATATATGTAACTTTCATTATTCTGTCCATTATTAAGCATCCATGTTGCATTTTTTTAATTGTATACACTGTAGAAATATAAACAGTGTACTATGATTTTTTTCATATTTAGTAGTAATTTTGGCAGATTATTTAATACATTACCATAAGCTAGCAATTGAGGCCCAAACTTTTCGCTTTGTCCGTATTTTAAGTACATTTATTTATATATATAATGAATAATACTTATATTATAATCTTTGTTAAAAGTATTCTTAAATATCAAAATTGTTTTTTTTTATTACTGATCAGCTTTTACTTATTAAACACGCATATTACTTTTTTTAATTGTCTAAGAATTGAGATTTGAATGATTGGATAAACAAACATCAAAAATATAATAGAATGATTCAATTGAATAATTGAAATATTATAATTGAAATAAATAATACATAAATTATATCAAATTAATTTATCGTGTGCATACTTACTTACAACACTCTAAATTCAATTATATGAATATTCATTTTATAATAATTATTTTTTTGTAAAAAGCAGATTTTTAACAAGAAAATTTATTAATAAATTCTTATTTCTAAGTAAATTAATAAACTTAAAGCAAACAGTTCCTGATTTACAAGGGATATTCCATGTTAGTTCGAATACCACATTATCTTAGAAACGTGTTATCGGAGTTAGTTGTTTTCTGCTTGTATGCTTGCGATATTGACTTCAAAATATCAAATACAAGCAAGTGATGCTTTCTTACATCGTAAATATTTACTCGGCAGGCTCGTCGTAAAGTTTCCCTCTATCCCGAACGCAGCTGAGGGAGAGGATCCACGCAATCAAGGCGAAATTAATGTGGATCCTTCGATGCTAGGTATAAAATTTGAGAAAATATTAAGTTGAGAATGAACTGGTGGCGTGCGGAACCAATCGCCCGCGGCGCTGGCAGTTTATATTCTTGACGTACCGTGGCTAGAGAACTCCGCTTAAAGTGAATGGAAGAACGGTTCAACTTCTGGAACTCAATTTGAAGATATTAAAACGAAAATGTGAAGTTGTGGAAATTTAAACATCCCTCAAAGAATTTTCGTCCGGCTCATTTGCATTTGAAATATTTACTATGGTAACTTATTTATTAGTATTTATAATAATGTTTGCTTTATTTTTCTTTTACAAAATAAAAGTTTACATAATATCTAGGGTGTATACACAATACGATATGAACTACATACTTGACTAAACACTAGATTACTAAACTATCCTACGAGTGACGTTACTGAACATTCGTAAAAAGAATACGACATATAAAAAAGGGAATAAATACGATAAGCAAAAACTTTTGTTATTTTAAAAGTAATAGTAATCATTTGGGTATAAGAGCTTATGTAATAACGAAAAAATATAGGTGCCTACCAACAATTATGCCGTAGGTAAAAAGACAAGAAAGCCACAGCACTGTGTCTTTAAAAAAAAATCTTAGCCTCTTCCACATTCACATATCAACTCATACACACGCGTCGATTATTCCAACTCCTAACCTGACCACATTCAAGTTTTTTAAATTTCCCACTACATTTGCCTCAAATTCGTTTTTCTTTTATTTCTTCACTCATTCGTTTCACATGTCCAAACCAGTTAACACATTTTTCTTAATTTTATCAATAATATCTCATGCTTATAATATCTCTCTAATGGCCATGCATTCTTTCCTTATTTCACATTCGAACATCGAACATTCATCGTTTTGCTGCACATTTGTTTAAGAGATCGCATTTTTACTGCATTCTGTTTACTGTCATCCTTCTATTATTCATTTTAAACCTCAATTTCAAATATAAGGGTGTATACCAGGACTTCTTTGTGTACTGCCCCTTTACATTGTTGATTGGCTTTTATTTGCTAAAAGTGATTTAAGCTCACCATTCACTCAGTTCTCAAGCATTCACTTTCGTTTGTTTATCAATCTTTCCACCTCTAAAAAGCAAACTTCCTAAATTTATGAAATTATCTAAAATCACAGATATATAAAACATTAATTTGTATTTCATATATCACTTAAAATAAACACTAGAATCAACACAAACATGGAAATCACAGAACAATTCGAATAACGTTTACATTTGCTCACATTTGCACTAAACCTATATTTACAGCCAGGAGTCTGGTAAACAATAACAGCTTCATATTTCATATAAACAGATAAATCATCATATTCGTACCAAACGCACGACATTATTTAACAAATCTGTTTGAAATTCGAGGCCAGGTATACCTGCAGCAAACTCTTCGTTTGTACATTTACAAAATTGTATCCTCTGGCGTTTTGCGTGAAGTTATAGCTGTTGCAGAATGAGTTAACTCAATTAAAACTCAGAGATAGCGCCTCATCACATTCGCAATTTTCTGCAGCTTGCTAAAGTAGGATGTAAAAACTTCGCCGTATTAATTTATCAAACACGAATTGCGAATTAATACATTTCCTCGTTTGTTCCTTAGTATTATGTATGAGCAGCATACACTGGGAACGAATGCATTCCGTATCGCGTAAAGTAAAGTACAGGGTGGCGCAATGTGATTAAGAGTTTTATTGCTGATATGCTACAGAACGACTTCGGTCAATAGCATATATTTAAAAACCGTATTTTTTACACTTTCTATTCCCGGGGCGGGGTCAAAATAAATATAAATTTCATTAATTGATTCGGCAGTCACATTGTGGTAAAATCTATCCATTTTTAAACAGACACAGTATTTGCAAATGATGCGGAATGCATCGAAACACGTGTCACAGTAGATTTTAAGAAAAAGTAGTATTTACTCAGTAAAACATTTATTAAAAATAAATATAAATTGTTTATTTATTTGACTAAACTAGTACCTGAAGGTAGGAACAATTATCTTCCCTTCCAGTAATTAACGAT
The DNA here is from genome assembly GCF_059751285.1 of Brachycentrus maculatus. NCBI lineage: Eukaryota > Metazoa > Arthropoda > Insecta > Trichoptera > Brachycentridae > Brachycentrus > Brachycentrus maculatus. Next base: position 2,183,882 of record NW_028280758.1, on the reverse strand, counting down.
CAATGTTACACTGCGTCAATGTGATTTGAATCAGAAGAATATTGAATTTTCGAAAAAGCCTATTTTGGATTCCTTCTTGTGTTTCGACTAGGTAGCATTCACATAAATATTATTTTGAGAACGTGATTCCCAATCAAAGAATCACATTCCGAAATGACAGTATTCATGAAATTTTCATCAATTTCAGCCCATCGCAGCATAAACACGAGCACTCGGCAGTAATAGCGTAATGTTTTGACAAAAAACATGAAAAGCCTCATTTACATTTTCACAAATCAGTGCACATCATTTTGGGCATTCAGTGTAAAGTCCACGATATTCCGGTGCCAAATTCCGATTGTAAATTAACAGTTCCTGTTTCAACTTCCGACAAACGCGCCGCTTGTATTTTTAGACGTCGGTGAAAACAAAAAACAATCACCACAAATTCACGGTGACGCGTTGCTAAGACATTTGTGGGGTGAGAAGTATTATATTTAATGAACTAAAACCATTATGAGGCGTTATATTGTGTAAACTACGCCTTTGTTTGCTTAGGAAGAATTTCAAAAGCAATTATGTCATTCCCGGGTGCATATTTAGATACCAATATCTTGATAGCTTTATTTAATCTTTCGAGTAAGGAATATTAAATTATTTAGTTTATTGAAGTAAAAATACTGAAATGTAATGATGAATTGTTCTGTGATTCCATGTTTGTTTTAATTCTAGTATTTATTTAAGTGATATACCATATATAAATCAACATTTTATGTACTTATTCTTTCAAAATAGGTAGATAATTTCATATGATATATTTGGGAAGTAAAATTATAGGAATAATTGGACTATTAATAAATAAAGGAATGTGAAGTATTTGGCGATCATGTTTGATTGATAAGCACTGCAATAAAATTTCTCATAATTTCAGTCCAGGACATAGGAAACTACTGAAAATCCTTAATCTGTGCATCATTAATTTAAAGGTAATATAAATCATTCTTACAATATATTATTTTCATGAAAACGTACAAATGCACCAGTAATTCACTCCTTTCCATTTTACGTCAGGAAAATGCTTATAACCGAGAAAATAATAAAATATTTTATCAACGCTTTTTATTCAACTGTAGTCGTCTATTTAGTCGCTTCCGTAGTATATTGGTAAGTACATTTGGCTACAGTACTTAAGGCCCTGGGTTCGATACCCAGGGATATCCAAATAATTGTTTCTGGTTTTACACTCTAATATTTTACTAACATCCCTCTGCACTGGTACCCAAAGCACAGGACTGATCACCTTGTGTTTATGATATTAATGATCGTGATAACTATATAGTGCCCTATGCACCATCTGGTGCTAATAAGGGCAGGAAAAAGAAGAAGAATAATGTATAGATAAATATATGGCATGCATAGTTTTTATTTTTATGTTAAATTACACAGCCGCCACAGATTAAAGAGATAGGCGCCCCATAATTCCTTCTTTCAGGTCTCGTTGCCAAAGAAAATAATTCAGGGTGATTTCGGAAATAAGATGTTTACGAGTAGAAATCTTTTCATTACTCCTACCATTTTCAGAGCAAGATATAAAAATAAAATAAAGTACCAAACGTTGGGAAAGTTGTTTGTTGTTTCACTAATGCAAAATCCAATAGTGTTTTCTTAATTTAATATATAATATAACATCAATTATTGAAGTATTAACAGGGAGCTAATTGGAGATTGATGAGGGTTTAAGGTTTAACAGGTTGGGTGGACTGTTTGTGTGATGAGTTTAATGAATAAATAATAGGAGAAAATGGACAACAAAATTACATTATGTCAATCCATAATTCATATCATCATTAAAGATTGGACTTATTTATTAATTAAAATTGAAAAAATATAGGTACTGTTAACATGAATGATTTGACAATAGAATATTTAAAAAAATACAAAAAGTTTTGTTAGTTATTTCTAACAAATCGCGTTAGTCCATTTTTGAGAGGTATTTTATTTTAAATGAAGGGAATATAAAAAATACAAATTACCTTATGAAAAACAAACAAATCAATCAAAATTTAAGTACATAAGTATATCAAAAAACTCATATACTAAACTATAAATAGCAAGTACCGTGAGATGAAATCACTCGATAATGTCTGCACAATAATTCAATATATTTTCTACAAATTTCCATCAAACTAAAGATTGTTAAATTCACAAAATTAAATAAATACATAAAACGTGATAATGGTTTCAAATATCTTTTTTTTTATACAAGTAAAATATGTGAGCAAAATACATAAATTTTTCTCTCTTTAAAGAAAATTCAAATACCATACCTCTTGTCAATTGTTTTGTCAGTTATCTTTTAAAATTTTAAAGATAATTATTAAAAGTAACATACAACATTTTGAGTGTATCCAAATACTAATCGTCACAAATCTGGATAATTTCCAATTACAGAAGTTATTTTTCATATTATTTTTTGACATCTCAACATGGATTCCAAAAAATTGAGTAGTTTGGTTGTCAATCATGGTGAACGTTACACGTGTGTTAAGTGATCACTTGAACTAGCCGTAAACGTAGTAAGCCCCGTAAATGCGCAGACTTCCATATTTTTCTTAATCTATGTTGAGATGTCAAAAAAATTAAAATTGTTAGGTATATATATATTTTTTTCATCGTAGCCATAATAACAAGTAACAATTGTGTGCTTTCACGGGGGTAAGCCAGTAAATGTCAAGATTTCAATATTCTCCTTCATCTATGTTGAGATGTTGAAAAATAATATAATATGAAAAGTAACATATATTTATAAACATTACTTTTTAACATCTAACCCAATTTAAGAAGGTGCTATTAATGGTGTTCTTTGAGTAGAATTTTAATTATTTAAGTAGAATTTTCAAAACCATCCTCTATTTATACCTAAAGTTCTCACTAGGATGCATTTTGTATTCAAGTCTAGCCGCACTTTCACATGGTCTGCAATGAAAATTGTACTTGTAGGGGAACGGTGTCGGCCCCACACAAATAACTCCCTGACCACGGAGGCCTTTGAAAGCTTTGCAGAATCACACGTGCTAGTTACTGGTTAATACTGGATATACTGAATAGGGGTTGGCTAACCCCAGAACCTTCGATATACAGTTTTCTCAAATACTGATAAAAACCATCAATTAAACGTAAAGAAAAAATGTATTTTATTGGAGCACTGACTTCATATAATGATGGTATCTCAACTTTAAGTTGACATCTTGCCAAAAAGTGTTAAAAAATATATGAATTTTCTTGTTAGAACGTCAAAAGCATATGTAAAAGGATTAAAGTCATTGAGCAAACCAATGTAAGCAGTGTTACTTTTGATTTTTTTTTTTCTTTCTCCCACCTACCAAACATCGATCAGATTATATAGAAGAGTTTTGCGACTAATGTATCAGTTATTTTTTGGTTGCTCGATTAATGTCTTACTTTTCTTCACTTTATATGTTTTGTTCATCTAAGGTTTTTGATATCAAATTGTCATATATACTAAAATCTATAAATACGTTAGAGTTCACCAAATTTATGTACTGATTAACGTAATTAGCGTTTAATTATAAAATAATTGTATTAATACATTTATATGCAAAAAAGATCGTTTTTATATTGTATTGAGGCCTAACATTTCATAATTATAAATACTTATGTTATTTTGTCCGCCTCAGTGGTGTAATGGTCAGCGTGTTTAGCTACCGTGCTTGAGGACCCGGGTTCGATTCCCAGGGGGGTGAAAATAAATATTAGGGATTTTAACGATGCAGTATTTATTTAATATTACCCTGGACTGGTTCCTGAAGTGCAAGAGTGATCACCTTGCATTCATGTAAGTGATGATCAAGATAACACTGCGTCAACTTGATGCAGTGCCCTATGCACCATTGGGTGCGGATAAGGGTTATAAGTAAGTAAGTTTGTTATTTATTTTGTTGGTATTTACTTTGTGGTATGAGATGATTAAATTAAAAATAAATCACTTGTTTTGTAAAAAAACCTGTGGTAACAATTGAGTCGTAAAAAAACATGTGTTTTATTTTTAATTTACAATGGATTATTTAAGTCAAACAATCATTATATTCATCTTATTTGTTTATTTTTTTAACGTTATTAACATATTACATACATAAGTCGTTTATATTATATTCCCGATGAGTAATTTCTATTTCTCATTTTGGTACATAGGATTAAGGTCAACAAGACTGGAACACAAATAATAAAGTTTAAAAAAAAAAAAAATTATTTAACCAAAACTAATGCATGGCAAAATATAAAAACAATAAACAAGTTTAATAAATAGGCATTAGAAGCATATTTAAAATAAATAAATGAGAAAAACATTAGGTAAGAAGCATATTTAAAATAAACAAATGAGAAAATTTAAAAAAATGAGAAATATGAAAATAAATAGATTTATATTATCCACTGACACTTCGTGATGGAATTGCATTTTTAATTTATTATTAGATTAAAACCAATATTTTTAGCTTTTCCACTTTTTTATTTGACCAGCGACCGGGTTTCGTCGTTACCGACATCATCAGACTGGTCTGATGATGTCGGTAACAAAATAATACCGACATCCCCAGTCTGATGATGTCGGTAACGACGAAACCCGGTCGCTGGTCAAATAAAAAAGTGGAAAAGCTAAAAATATTGGTTTTAATCTAATAATAAAAAAAAAAATGAAAATAAATAATAAAAAATTAAAATATAAAATACATAAGGTAAAAACAAAATAGGAAAATATGACTTAATACTATATCATTCCATAAAGTATTTTATCAGATTTATTTTGGATCCCCGAATGGAATGAATCAAAATTGATTTCGAAATTTGCGGATTAAATCATGTATATGTATGTATCTACATTGTATCTACATTGTCTTACATTAATATTATATTAATACAATAAATGTCACATTTATGCTATGATTTATGAAGTTAATAATTCTAACTTAATGCTTACATTCACACAATCAGTCTTTCACATATAATTGATAAGTAACTTTATTAACAATTACTTTTATCACTGTTTCCTCCAAACGTTACAATTTCGCGATATTATCAGGCCATTATATAAACTTTATATCATTGACTTAGCCTGGCATGGTAAATGAGCATTAGAATTTCATGTGCTACTGAAACCATTCCTGCAAAATACGATTGCAATACCATTGATTCGGATTCTCCGTTATATTCTGTGTATTACGGGTGGGTAAAGCTTTGTGTTGTGATAACGTTATGTGTATCGGTAGAATATCTAGCCGATAAAATTGTTGACGTGTGAACAACCTTTTACGAAGGGTCGAAATATTTTCGGCTTTAATTCATTTATTGAATTCAGGATAACATTAAAAATGGATTTCCACTTTAAAAAGCTAACCATTTTTTAAAATGCTGCAGGATATTGAAGTTTGTAGAACTTTGTATTGATTTGACTACCATAAATACTAATTGATACCATATTTAAATGCGTGTTTAGTTGAAATTGTGCGGTCAGTTTTTTTTATTAATCCACGGAGGCACTAAAATGATTGAAAAAAAAATGCGAATTTCACTGAAATGCGATATTTGAAATGGAGTATCAGTAAAATTGTCAATTAAATTACAATTTAATGTGTTATTTCAGTAAAATAAAGAAAGATATAGTACACTTTCTGGGCATTCCGAAAGCATGCACAACTGAAAATTGACGATTTTTGATTTATGACGTTCTTGAAAGGAGTGAGCGATATGTGAACTTATTTTATACCTCCACATATATTTATGGCCTTGATAGTATTAAATTATTGAACTTGTATCCCATTATAGTGGATAATGTTGTAATTATAATACGATAGCACTTGAAGTAATCCCTTTGTGAGAATGATGACGTAAGCAAGCTCTAAATACATGACATTGACAGGGACGATACGGATCCAGATGTCTACTAAATTGTGATCATGGTATCCTCGTGTCTATGGGGTTAAACTAAGGTAATATACTATCTGCAGATGCTAACTGACAAAAGCTAGCCATCTTGTGTACATTTGTCAAATAATACATTGATTTATTTAATGAATTTGTTGAATTAAACACATGTTGAACTAGAAACTAGAATTATTGCTGATTAGAAAGAAAGAAAAAATATTTTAAAAAGGCTCATACAAAATACAGGTGATTCGAGATTATCTAGTGTATATCCTGTCTCGCTGTTCAGCGACTGTTTAAATTTTGATAGACTTACTTCTAGAGTATTGTCAGTCAAAAAGATAATTCTATTTTAATTCAATTACTTTATAAATTATACTGGTTTTATTCAACAATAAAGAGTAAAAATATGCAAGATTATTCCAGATTATCTTTTCAAGATTCTATATTTCTATTCAATGAGTATTTAAATCCGGAAACACGTACATTAAAAGTGTGATAAATCCAAAATCTTCTAATTTAAACAAATTTTATTTTATTATTTCTTAACTAAAACAAAAAAATATTTTGACTATCAAACATCAATAGATTATCCTGTCTTCCGGTTAAGTGAATGTTTACATCTGGACAGACTTACATTGAAAAAAAGGTAAATAAATAAACAATATTATAATACTTTCTAATACAGAATTACAATGTGATTAGAATATCTATATTGGATCCTGTGTTCCTGTTCAGTGAAAACTTTTATTTCGATGGACTTACATCGAAAAAATTATATTTAAATAAAAATATTATCTTTTTTCAACTAATTCTGCATATACAACCTGTTTAAAGAATATCTAGAAAATATCTTGTATATCTCTTCATTGACTATTTAAATCTGGACAAAGTTACATCTAAGAAGTGAAAAATAAATTAATAATGAAATTTTAAACAATCTTTTATTTTTGGATTCATTTTTGGATTATTATTAACTACGTTGCTTTTACCAAAAGTCATACTTATTACATTTGATAATAACGTGCCTAATTAGTAATCACAGTATCTGTCAACTACACTATTGTCCTATTCGACGCGAATATCTTGACATGTATGGGACGCATTATTCCATTTCAGGTATAATTAATTTCATCAAAACTAAAGCACTCAATTGGGGTGTGCATATAAAGCAAAATGATAATCTCTACATATGCAAATGCTATCTGTAACTTTATAATTTTTTAACAGTTCAAAATAACAAAAACATTTTCTACCAGAAAAATCGTTTAAAAGTAAATTGAACCATATGTTAAGTCCTACGTTACGTTCTTTTTAAAATCTATTTTATATGTAAATGTTTTATTTTGAGATTTTTTGACATTAAGTCACAATATTGCATTCAAATACGGGCGTATTTTTATTAATTTAAAAAATATATATATTTGTGTTTTTATTATTTCCACAAATATTAAAATTTCATACTTTTTCTGTGAGCCTAAGCCGCTCATTATTAGCAATAGATATCAAATTGTGGCAGAGTGGGTTTGAACCAAGAAACTCTAACTTAAGAATCCGCTACACTAACTACGGGACCACAACCCGACACGGGTTGTGGTCCCGTGTATTTATCTAAATAATAGAAAATTAATATAAATTAAGATTTTTAACATTTTAATTGGTTCACAAGCATTATAGAATTAAAACCATTAGTAACTGTGTGCTTTTTTCTTTTCTTTTTTAGCATTTAACTAGACTTAGCCACAGCAACGCATGATACAATCATTCAGCTAATTCATCTATTACCATCCACCGTTTACCATTCTACTATTTTTGTGGACTAATTTTTGCATTTTACATTTTTCAATTAACTTTCATTTATATCTCTAAGGTTGGATAACGATCGAAATCTCAGAATCTTTTGCCGATAATAACTTCACTCAAACGAAAAGAATATTTGAAGACTTAGAAAATTGATAATTTAGATCATCAGTCAATCATTTTTACATCGACAAAAAGTGGCGCTTCTTTGTCGAGTTGATTATTAAAATTTCCGTCTTAATGGAAATAAAAGATTTTACGGCTGCTTTAAAATTGTCGCTGGTCCAAGTGAATAATGAGTACATTTACTTCGTGCAAGTACCTACTTTTCGTTGAGAGTTGACACTAATGAGGGTTTGAAGACGTAGGTAAGGTGACAAGTGAAGGTAAGCATTACCTGACGCTTTTGACAGTTTATCTATACGCATCATTACATCGCCAAAAACCTTTTACATTTTTCTTGCGAATCTCTAGCAATACGCGCGTGGAAAATCTAGTTGTAGTGTTTCAAGAACGAAGGCATTTGAAATTTCGGTTCAAGAGCAAATCTTTCTTTAAAAACACAAAATATTTTCTTTAGAAACAGAATTACGAAAATTTGAAATCTTACGTTTTTTTAAATATATGAAACTAAGAAATAAATTCAAATTCTCAATGTTTTTTAACCGACAAAATGTTTACTGTGGTGCCTTTAATTCAATTTGAGTTTTGATTTTTTTAAAAGGAAAATATTCAAACAGCTAGTTATTAAAAATAGGAATCAAGTTGTGGTAGAGTGATCTTTAACTAGAAACTGTGACTTGAATTCCGCGACCACAACCATAACACAACTTATTAACTAATTACATTATTTTTATAATTGTTTATTTTTATCAATAATTTCTCAACCAGCCAACAAAACATTTAGTACAAGTAATTCACATAATTTAATTCACGACGTAAGTCTTTTGAGTATTTTTAAAGACAAATATATGTGTTCTCATACTATTTTAGTAAGTTAAGTGATCCATTATTGTAAAACAAATAATCAAGTTGAGTTAGATTAGGCTCGAACTCAAATCTTTGACTCAAAATCCGAGACACTAACCACGGGACCATAAACTGATTTTAAAATTATATTTGAAATAGTCAACGACACTCAAAGAAATCAGCTCCTACACGAATATAAAAATGTGTATAACTATTATATGTATATGTAGATTTATTTATATAAATATTTATAAATATATTTATATATATATATATATATATATATATATATATATATATATATATATATATATATATATATATATATATATATATATATATATATATATATATATATATATATATATATATGTATATAGAATTAAATTTTGATGATTTTTCATGTTCCGTTCTATCGTAACGGAAAATCATTTATCAAAATAAACTTTTCGGAAAAGAATTCAAACGATTCATGAATTATTTAAACGATCTTATTTTGCGGTTCGTTTGTTAAGTAAGTGTTACAAATTTATCCGACAGGTTTTCTCCATTTTCGTTTTGTTCTACCCTCGTCTTCCTGTGAATAATAAATACAAGACATCCATACGACATGGATCCACTTTCTAATTTCCACTCATCCATTCCAAGATGGCGCCTCTGGAATCAAATTTTCGCTTCATTACACTTCTGTTCGATCTGCATACGTTCCTAGGCGGAACAAAGCGATCAAATTAGCAAGGGTCGGGTTCGAACCCTCGGCCCCGGAAGGAGAAGGTGCTTCCGTCTCGAACAAGACTAATCCATAAGCGAAGTTGAACCCCGCCTGGCGTTTAACCTTATAAATATTTTAGCAATGCTCTCTACCATTAGCAAATCGTGGTCGAGAACAACTGTATGTTCACACGACTGAGTAACAACTAGTGCAGTGCTTAGTAGCGGTTAATAGTTTTTCCTCATCGTCCGAATGAAAAATAAAAACATTTTTACTAACCAAAGACTAAAAGTTGAAGTTAAACTAGCAGAATACAACGCAGTCTTAATATTACTCTTAATGTAAAGTAGTGAAGCATGGAATTGGCAAAAAAATAATTAAAGTAGGCTGAATGCAGCCAAAATGAAAACATTCTGACGAAACGATTTAAAAATATTTGAAGCTAATGTAGTTGGAAATAAAAGCAGAGGAAGACCGAGGAAAACTTGCCATAATCAAGCATATCAAGTACCTACTTGAAATTTAACTTGTTAAGATGGTATTCGATTGCTTTTCTCAGTTTATATTGGTCTTCAGCTTAAGTTATTGGTGTTAAATTTTCAAATATATTAACTACAAATATGCAAAACACAACAAGTAAAAACTGAATCAGGTGACAATTTTTTTTACATAGTCGTCATTCAATTCGGTTTTTTCATTCTAATCAGCTTTGTGAAATGTTTCCAGTATTAATTTTAACGGAAAACATATTGATTAAATCAATTATATTTTAATACCCCACGACGATAAACGTCATTTCATAATTAAATTTTTAAAGTGAACGTTTTGTTTTATTATTTATTTTTCGAAAAATTAACCCATTGAAATATCTATTAACGACTTTATAATAGGAAAGGTAAGGTCACAATATCGTCTGTTGTATGTTTACTGATAACCCTCAGATAGATAAATAGGTGTACAAATTCAAATCCTTTGGGGATTCTAATTGGAATTTAGGTATTGGCATACCCTTAGGGTATTTGTATACCAAACATTGTAAAGGGACAATAATATAGGTACGTACACATAAGGTTTCGAGAGTACAACCTAATTTCTCTGCCAATCATGACGAATATCATTTTCGTTCGTATATGGTAACATTATTATTGTTGATTAATACAATATGAAGCATTGTTGTAGAGAAATAAGGAGTACATCAACTACATAACTTTGTTTATTTTTCACTAAGCGTATGCCTACTGTTTTTTACGTGTTACATTGTTCAGGCATTTAACAAATGAATATAGCTGCCTTAATAAACTTTTATATTTTGACCGATATATTGAACGAGTTGCTAGTAAATATTATAAAACACGTTTTTTTTCCAATCGTTTATTGTTTCGGCATAACTTTGTAGAATGATAGAATGATTCAATTTTAAAAACTAAACACTTAAATGAGAAATATTTTCAGTTTATTATAACATAAACAAGACTAGTTTTGCGAACTACCTATGTTCTCATCAACAGATGAAAATACAAACTGTATTTTATTTCTTTCATTAGACTTGGCGGTGACCATATGACAAAGAAAGACTGCTCATTGCTGGTAACATTAGCATCTTTGTGCAGAAAAAATATTAAAAGAAATATGAATATGAAAATATTACAGTAAATGAACTGGTTAGATTTTATATTTTGAGACGAAGCATGTATGGTTTTTACAAAAGAAAATAGAAATCTAAACTTTCCAGGGCCTTACTACATAGCTTTTGGCTGGTTAAAGTGACCACATTATGCAAGTGTAACGTTCATCACTTAACGCATTATTGAACATCCATAAAAAAAATTAATGTTTATTTGCTTACACTCGTATGTATTGTTATTGGATATTTTTCATATGCTTGCTGAAACGTCATGTTTTGATACATATGAAATTTTGAAAGTTAGAAAAAGGAATGCAAAAAAGCAATTAAGTTCACAAATTCTCAACTGATGGCACCACAAAAATAAAAAATCTATAATCTAAATAAAGCAAAAATAATCTTCTAACCATCACGCCGCTTACCCGCAGAGGTAGGCAGAGAGAATTGAACGCCACTCCACTCTGTCTTTGCAAACATTCTTCGCCTCTTCTACGTTCATGCATCTCCTCATACAAACCCGCCGATTGTTTCGATTCCTAACCTGACCGCTTTCAAGTATTTGGCATACCTGATCGTGCCAAGTTTTTCTCGGTCTTCCTCTGTTTCTTTTTCCAATCTTACACAAGTGTGTAAAATGATCACTTAAGCCAGTCAAATACCGTAAGAGCCTGAAATGTTTAGACTTTATATTGATATATCATCTATAGTTTAAAAACTAATGCCTGAAAGAATTATTTTTTTTAACATTACATTTTCTTTGAGTTCTCGTAGTTGTAAATATTCCGTAACAATTATGTTAAGTGTGCAATTTGTTTCAGTAAGAACAAAAATGAGAAAAAGAAAAATATTTTCGTTTCATTTATACTTCGCGCATTATGATATTTAATTTACTCCACAGAAAATATAAATCAATTTGTTTTTATTTTTTACGAATGACAATAAATTCGAAACAACTTCTACTTTTGGTTTTGCGAGGATCCTGAGAGAATAGTGCTTTTTAAAATTCAATAAATTCAACTCTAGCCAGTGAAAAGCTTTCGAGCCTGTTTTATAACGAAATGTAGACCTCGCGAGAGTTGCCGAGCTTCGAGCTTTTGAGTACCCACCTTTTAACCTTGGAAAGCTCAAATGCCCCCAGACTGTGGTATCGCCATGACGCGGTGTGTCCATGTCCCACGAAGGGGTGGGTTCGGGTGCGTCCTTAACTAGTTCCATTATCGCATTGCGGGTTGTTATCTATCGGTGCAAATGTACCCGACTCTGTAGACTAGCAGTATCAGGAATACTGAGTAAGAATTAACAACATATGTATATATATATATATATATATATATATATATATATATATATATATATATATATATATATATATATATATATATATATATATATATATATATATATATATATATATATATATATATATATATATATATGTTGAAGAATATAACTATTATGGTTACAAAAATATAACTATTTGATTAATTTTATAGATATTTCTACTTTTAACATATCTCATACTATAATAGTTACGCTGTTTCTCTCCAAAAAAGAGACTTTGTTCTTTTTGAGAGCAGGACTTAATGTTTATTATTTAAATTTAATTAATGATAATTATTATATATATATATATATATATATATATATATATATATATATATATATATATATATATATATATATATATATATATATATATTTATATACAGTATATATATATATATATATATATATATATATATATATATATATATATATATATATATATATATATATATATATATATATATATATTATATATATATATATATAAATATATATATATATATATATATATATATATATATATATATATATATATATATATATATATATATATATATATATATATATATATATTTATATATATATATATATATATATATATATATATATATATATATATATATATATATATATATATATATATATATATATATATATATATATATATATATATATATATATATATATATATATATTTATATATATATATATATATATATATATATATATATATATATATATATATATATATATATATATATATATATATATATATATATATATATATATAAATATTTATATATATATTATATATATATATATATATATATATATATATATATATATATATATATATATATATATATATATATATATATATATATATATATATATATATATATACATATATATATATATATATAAATATATATATATATATATATATATATATATATATATATGTATATATATATATATATATATATATATATATATATATATATATATATATATATATATATATATATATATATATATATATATATATATATATATCGTAGTCATACATCTAAGTGCATTTTTAACAAAAACGTGACTATCTGACTATTTATTTGATTTCTTACTAGCTTAATATTGCCCTGAAAAAATCCCAAAGGATTTTAAACTTTGAAGTATAATATATTGACTTGTAAAAAATTACTAACTGCATTGATGTTTTTTTTTTGCCAAGCAAAAGTGACTTTAATGGCCCTCCTGAACAATTTTTCTTTATGTTTATTCATTTAAATATTTTTAATTTATAAATAAATAAATATCCATATACCATACAATATTATATACACATATGATAAGAACCTTACCGTTATCATTATAGATTACAATAAATAGAAACAAGATAAAGAGCATAGGAGAATTAAGGCTTATGTGGTTGGTAATGGAAGCAGAGGAAGACCGAAGAAATTTTGGCAAAATCAAGATTTCAAATACTTGGTGGAAAGTGGTCAGGTCAAGAGTCGAAATAATCCGCATGTTAAATAAGGAACAGTAAAATAAAATAAATTTTATGTATGCAATTATCCGCCTCCGTATTGTAATGGTCAGCACGCTCGGCTACCGTTCTGGAGGTCCCGGGTTCGATTCCCAAGGGGGGTAATAATAAATATAAGTATTTTTTTCACTGTAATAAATATTCAATATTACCATGGACTGGTACCTGAAGCGGAGGGCTGATCACCCTTCCTTCATGTGTAAAACGATCATGATAACACCGCGTTTATAAGACACAGTGCCCTATGCACCATTGGGGTGCAGATAAGGGTTTTATTATATTATTATGCAATAATTAGTGTATACAAATATTATTTATTGATTAACGATTTTTTTTTCATTTATATAGGTAATTCAAGATCTTGCAACATTACATCATTAAATTTAATTTAATTTAAATCATCGCTAATTTTTATTATATTTGGCCGCCTCCTTAGTGTGATGGTCAGCGTGTTTAGCTACCGTACCGGTTATCCCGGGTTCAACTCTGAATTTACACTCTAATATTTATTTAATATAGGTACCTTGAAGCGTAGGAGTGATTACTTTGCCTTCTTGTGCGTAATTATCAATATAAGAATGCATCAATACGACTCCGTGCCCTATGCACCATTGAGTGCGGATAAGGGTTAGAAAATTAAGTATTATGTTCTCTGTTAAGCCTGGATGATGAATATAAAAATGCGGACGTATAGTACACGAGATTATGAATAAATCTCATACTTAGATATTTGGAAAATGAAAGATTTCCTACATACGAGTATCTCGCGAAGAGAAATGCCACACTCTTATCTAAAAAGTACTTACATAAGTTGTCCCCAGTACTTAAGGAAAAATTTAAGGGATGCGAAAAAACGAAAACAGAGAGGCAACATAAATTTGATTACATTACGCTATTTTCTCATTCCACGATAAATGGAGCTTCGTTCACATCATATTCGTGCTGACAAAATGTGGAGCTGCACGGAGAAAGATGCTAATAACACGTGCAGGTTCGCATGTAAAATGTGCCACTTTCAGGGAGCACATACGTGGATGGTGGATGTGTGCTGAAGAGGAATTTTGCTAAGTAAATACATGCAGTTCAAAGCGTTTCAGAACTTACATCTCCCTTCACCCACATTAGCATACGCCAAGTTATTAAGTTACCTATTTTCCATTCTTCTGTGGACACGTTGCACCTGTAATTTGTTACATCATGTTTAAAATGTTACATCTTATTTTTCTTGCCTACATTCAAACAA
Source organism: Brachycentrus maculatus (assembly GCF_059751285.1). NCBI lineage: Eukaryota > Metazoa > Arthropoda > Insecta > Trichoptera > Brachycentridae > Brachycentrus > Brachycentrus maculatus. The sequence goes on along the minus strand of NW_028280758.1, from coordinate 2,168,740 downwards.
AAACAAATAAAAGTGTTATTATACTCGCATCTTATTTTTTTATGTTTAATATGGTTACTTAAATATAACTATTTAATTAATTTAATAGATATTTCTACTTTTAACATATCGCTCACTCCTTTCAAGAACGTCATAATTCAAAATACTTGATTTTTCAGGAGAACGTTTTTAATGTTTGAAAATATAATACAATGTATTAAAAATAAATATCAAGCCACCTACTGAACTTTTTACTGTGCAACAGATCTTTTTAGGTAAAACCTGAAGGTTTTTTCTCTATTTGAAAAATATTTAGTATATTTTAAAAAAAATAAACGATACCTTTTCTTCGAAACGTAAAAACAATTTTTTCTGCCCTGTAGCGGGTAAATATTAAGTTAAAAATATGCCACTTCTGCTGGGATATAGTACATTTTCTGGGCATTCCGAAAACATGCACAACTGAAAATTGACGATTTTTGATTTATGACGTTCTTAAAAGGAGTGAGCGATATCTCATACTATAATAATTACGCTGTTTCTCTCCAAAGAAGAGACTTTGTTCTTTTTGGAGAGAGACTCAATGTTTACTATTTAAATTGAATTAATGATTATAATAATCGTCCTTATTTTTTGTACTATTTTTTGTGCGTGTTATATTTCAATTAACCTATACAAGAGGCATTCAATTTATTTTAATGAATTTCATAACATTTTTTTATATCTGTAGGGGGTATGGAAATATTTGGTTCACAAATATTTGAAGTTATGCCGGAATCGTTTGTTTCTTAGAATCATTAAAAACAATGAAATAAAATAACTTGTATTGATATCTCTACATAGATGTAGAAGAATACGGAAGTTCGGGCATTTGCAGGCTTGTCACAGACTGGCTTTTGTGATAACTTTTTACATGAGTAACATTCACCGTTCTACTCACGATTATCAATCACATTGTTATCATCAATTATATCATTAAAATGGTTTTTTTCTGGTATTGTTGTAACATACCATTTGTGAATACCAAAACTACAACTTCAATAAAAATGTCAGCAGTAAAAAACAATTATTGATTATTTTATTGTAAAAATAAATCACTTGTTTAAGATATTGTTTTTGTTAATTTATTTAAACACAACTAGTTCTGAAAACTACTGATATTGTCAACAGCTGAAAATACCAAATTTAGATTTGTACTTTCATATGTTGATGAGAACATCTTCACTTCTCAAAACTAGTCATGTTTACATTAATATAGTAAAAAAAATCCATTAACAAGTGTTTTATCTGTAAATCACTATGTAATTCATCAAATTTTAAGTCGAATCCATAAAAAAAATATATTGAATATTTTCAAGTTGAAAATCAATTTTGTATTACAAAAGTAGTACATTTTAAAACGCTGTGTAAAATATTTTAATTAAAAAAGCACAGTATTCACGATATTTTACATCTAGTTATTAATTAAAATGAAATATTCCTCGCGACATTGCAAAGTGATGACTGTCGCGAACCGTTAAGCGCATTACACCGCCGTATTGCAGTTTCGATTAAAATTTTCTCCGTTGAACCGTAAACCCTCATCTTTGAAATATGCAGTGATAATCCCTCAGCTTATTCGGTCTGGTGATTGTGCTAGCACAAGTCTGGATGTCGGATCTCTTGCCAAACCGTCACAGATGGAAAAGCTTTATTGAGTTCCGAAAAATTCTTCCCACGGAATCTCACCCTTAAACTTGTTTACCGCCCTGCAAATATCAAACCCCTTACTGATATGTCACCTTCCGTTGTGAGATCGTATTTAAAAGAGAAATACCACAGAGACATTTCTTATTTTATTTTGTTTTGTTTAAATTTGACTTCATAAATACCACTATTTCTTAAAATCTATAAAGACACATGTTTCAATGCATTTTGCATCATTTTCAAAAACCATATATTTGATACGGTGTTTAAAAATGAAGTGAACTAAATCAAAACACGTTTTTAAATAAATTTTAAGGCAAAGTGGTATTTACTAAGTAAAGTTTTCAACATTTAGGGTGTGTCCAAATACTTGTTCACAAATCTGGATTATCTCCAATTAGGAGTTATTTTTTACATTATTTTTTCACAACTCAACGTAGATGAAGAATAATCTGTAAGCCATTTACTAGGCTTACAACCGTCATAGTTTTGGTTAAGTGATCACCTTACACACGTGTTACATTCACCAATTCTATCCATGATTGACATTTGACAACGACATTACTATGAATATCTTCTTCTTCTTCTTCATCTTGTTGTAGTCCTTGTGGCCGGTTTTTAATAGGGATAAGTCTCCTGCGATGTCGATTCCCAGCTATCGACCCATCTCTTTGGTGGTCTGCCTGGGAGTCGTCTACCATGGGTTTGGCCGTACAGTGCAATGTGGGGGAGTCTGGATGGTTCCATTCTCCTCATATGCGCGTACCATTGTCTCCTTCGTTGCCTTCCCCACCTAACGACATCTTCTATCTCGCATATTTCCCTGATCCTGGCATTTAAAAGGTAAGGGTAAGTAAAATTTGTATAAAATATGGATACAAATTACCAAAATAACTGTTGAATCAATAAATACAGTTTTTCTTATTATTTAAACAGAAATAATAACCAGATAGAATAGTGGGGCGTTCTATTTTCTCTACCTACCCCTGCAGAGAATCGGCGTCACGATTAATTAATTGAAAATGAAAAATTTCATGGAATGTTTATTACTCAAAGAATATATTTTAACAGAAATAGAATAGAAGTTACTTACATGAAAATACATTTCAATTAAAATAATTATTCATGTTCTACGCCCTTTTTTAACCTTTTCAGATCGATCAAAACTCTCCCTAAAAGGGTTTTTTTTGTTTTTCAAAGGTAAATTATGTCATCATGTGAAACATTAAAACCTTCGCAGCGACATTTTTTATATACGTTGGTAGGTAAATGTATGCACGTATTTGAAATAAATTATATACATTTAATTCGTTACTTTATATTGTACGTGGTATTTTTTTAACGCTCTCGTAAAAAAATACATAATTTTGCGCTCTGTTTTTTTACTTAAAAGTATAAATGTAGTTTTAGTTTATGTTTTCAAAATATTTTTACTTAAATTTATAAAACCTTGTTACTTTTGTACATCTCTTATGTTCTGAAATTTTCACATAACTCTTTTTGCCGTCTGTTTATTATCAGCCAAAATAGTTCCTACAGTTGTAAAAACAAAAATGATCACCTTGCAATGTAAGTAAAATTCAATGTCAACACGATTTAGTCCCTTATATACCGTTGTATGTGGATAACACATACATTTTTAATAGATTTATATTATCCACTGACACTTCGTGATGGAATTGCATTTTTAATTTATTATTAGATTAAAACCAATATTTTTAGCTTTTCCACTTTTTTTATTTGACCAGCGACCGGGTTTCGTCGTTACCGACATCACCAGTCTGATGATGTTGGTAACGACGAAACCCGGTCGCTGGTCAAATAAAAAAAGTGGAAAAGCTAAAAATATTGGTTTTAATCTAATAATAAATTACATACATTTTTTTTCATAACGTTATTTAATTTCGATAATTCTAGTTTATATAAAAACGGAATAATTTTACAGTCAGATTTATAAAGAAATATTATCCAGTATCAGGTTTGTTCGCCTCCATAGTGTAGTAGTTAGCGCGTTAGGCTACCGTGGAAGAGGTCCCACGTTAGATTCTCAAGAGAGTCAAAATAAACATTAGTGATTTTTCAGTCTTGTATTTAATATGACCCTGGATGGTACCTGAAGCGGAAGGCTGATCACCTTTCTTTCGTGTATTTAACGATCAAGATAACACTGCTTCTATACGGTCCAGTGCCTTTTTCATCATTAGGTGAGTAAGGGTAGTAATTCAGAATCAAGAAATAATATATCTTCCCTTCAGAAGTATTTTATTATACTGTAAGAAATAATACCGTCCGCGTCCTCTAAATCCTGTTTAAAATTTCGGAAGCGCAGTGTAAGTTAATATTTAAATGTGCTTAACGTACACACTATACATAAAGGTGAGAAAACCTTCCCTTCATTCTCTCAGCTCTTCGTGTACCGGTTGGTGCCTACAAGAGAATGAATAATAAAATATCTACTAGTGATGGGCCGAGTTCTCGTTTTATACTCGGTGTTTTTTTACTACTCGTACTCGGCCAAATAACTCGGTCCGTATATACTCGGTTTAACTAAACTTATATGATATTTTGGGAAATATAATGAAAAAAGGAGGATTAAAAGTTGCGTTCATTAAAATTTTAATTTAATAATAATAAATCCCTTACCGCACCCCAATGGTGCATAGGGCACTGCTTCATGTAAACGCAGTTTTATCTCGATCGATTACACATGAAGGGAAGGTGATCAGCCCTCCACTCCAGGTAATATTGAATAAATATTAGATAGAAAAATCACTTATATTTATTAAACCCCCCTGGGAATCGAACCCGGGACCTCCAGAACGGTGGGCGAGCATGCTGACTAATACACTACGAAGGCGGACATGATTACTATTTAAAATTTAGCAAAGGCAAGTTGTTAAGTAAAAATACAAGACTCTCCGCAGGTTCTGGTAGCAGCTTATTCCTTTTTTCAAAGACTTTACCTGATTCTGAAAATAAACGATCCTAAAAAAAATAATTTTAGGATCGTCGCGCCGGTGCATATACAAGCAAGTTCTTCGAAGCAATTCCAAAATGATGCATGATCATCTTATTGTCTTAATTGATTAATGTTTGAATTAGATTAATTTATTCACTACTGCTTGCACTCTCTGTAATGTCGCTCCTATTAATGGATTATAAAAGTAAGATCATCCTAATCAATTCGCATTTCTCTGGATTAAAAAATCTCATTCTGAATCTGGTGTCGAGTAAAGTAGCCAAAATCATTTGATTGATTGCACAGAGTTATTCGGCCGAGTACTCGGTTTGGCAAACATCGAACCGAGTAATACTCGTACTCGGTAATTCGGTAAAACTTGTACTCGGCGCATCTCTAAAATCTACACAAAACTTCCCCAACTACGTGCGTCCTCTTCCAACTGAGATTCGCCTATTCAAATTCTTTTCGTGAATTTTTTATGCATATTCATACATCCCACTTTAAGAGTTCTAGGCTACGAAAAGCCGAATGTAAAAAAACGGAACCCTACTATAACGACGCATTTTGTTATAAAACATGTATGTCTAGTACCTCATAAAACAAATCGTCCTTTATGCCATATCGGTAGCGAGATGAGCTTTCACAACCCCTCGTAATTTCATCAGTTAAAAAAAAAAACAACAGAAATATATAGTGTGCTTAAAACGACAACTCGAGTATAAAAAAAAACAGTAATGTACACAATATTTTGGATAGCCCCAAATCCTTGTTCACAAATCGAGGTTTCTCTGCTTGGAAAACAAAGATTATAATATATTATATATACAACATTTTTAAAGTATCCAAATACTTGTTCAAAAATCTAGATTAACGACAATTACGAGTAACATTTTACAAAGACTGTGACGGTAATCACAGCCTATGACGTCCTACAGCTTATGACAGTCGTAAGCCCTGTAAATGCTCAGATATCTATATTCTTCTCCATCTTAATGTTTAAAACGTTTTTCATCAATTAGTTGAGAACACAACAAACTTATACGAGTAGAAACATGCAAAAGCACAGGTTAACCTTACTAATAAACTAGCTTACCTTCACGCCGCTTCCCCGCAAGGGTAGGCAGAGAGGATAGATTACCATATCATCCCGTATTTTGCAAACATTCTTCGCCTCTTTCTCATACACACCCGCTTAAATACTGAAATTAAGAAATAGTAGAAATCTGGTCGTAGAAAAACAATTAATAGTATTTAAAAAAAAATTATATAAATATAAAAGAAGTAGAAATTAAAAATTTCAAAATTAAATAAGATAATGGATGATTTTTGTTTAAATAACCCTGTTTTTTCAGTAATTGTTTAAGCTATTAGTTTTGCAACATTATTCATGTTGACCCAATTTTCGAAGGTTCCGGCAGAGGAAATTGAAAGTTAACAAATAGACCCGGAAAGCATTACCTACATAATTCAATAAATTCGGGACAAAAGTTTTCATTACATATTTCCATCTTTGCGTAATAAAATTACAATTCAGCCCGCGTCCCCGTTTGCAGAACGAAAACGATGACGCCTCCTCGCAAATGTGACACAACTATCGGGCTAATCTAATAGCGACCAGTCAGTAATGAAGATATATCGTCAAAACCTCGCGTGATTCCGGAATATAAAATGTTGTCACACTACACACTCGGACTGTAACTGAAATAAATGGCTTTTATCTCTTCACGGTAAGCGGACGCTAAAAATATCAGATAAACACTTTAGCCACGGATTTAATTTAAAGGAGACTGTTGTGTGTATTTAGAATTTAGGTGCGCCTGCAGTATGCATGACGGGAATAAAATCAGACCTCACATCCCATATGAGTAAGGGACATTACTTATGCACTACTGAATTTAAACCAGTCACAATTTCGTTTTTTTTCATCTATTTACATTACGTGTACTCAAATCTAATAAGGATAGCTGCTAAATTAAACACATTGATATATATATATATATATATATATATATATATATATATATATATATATATATATATATATATATATATACATATATATATATATATATATATATATATATATATATATATATATATATATATATATATATATATTTTTTTTTTTTAAATAAAAACCTATCAGCGGAAGCTAAACTGGCAGTGCACAACGGAGTCCTGGTTCAACTCTAATGTATGGAAGTGAAACATGGAGTTGGCGAAAGAAGGATGAAAGTAGACTGAATGCAGTCGAAATGCGATCTCTCAGAAGAATGTGCGACAAAACGATGTATGATAGATCTGCGAATAGTGAAATAAGGAAGGAATGCAAAGCTGAGATAAGCATTATCGATAAAATTAAGAAAGGTGTGTTGAGATGGTTTGGACATGTAGAACGAATGAGTGAGGAAAGAACGGTAAAACGAATTTATGAGGCGAATGTTAGTGGGAAAAGAAGCAGAGGAAGACCGCTTCAATCTTCCGCGATATATATATATATATATATATATATATATATATATATATATATATATAAAAAGACATTACTTTTTAACGAAATTACACACTCCAGTTTTGCCTCAGTTTATTACAGGATTTTATTAGCTAAAAACATAAGATTTGCTCATAATATCCTGTATGCATAATAATAATTTCACAAAATATTATTTATCTTAAATATGAAATAAAACACTTGATTTTTACCACCTGAGTATTATATTTTATTACGACTAGTTTCAGAAGCTATAAATGCTTCCATCTACGGTTTTAAATATAAATTATATTCTAGATATATGTATATTTTCTCAAACTATGTGTTTTTTAACACTCTCTTATTTTAATTGAACTATTTTACTAAATAGCTTTCGCGTTTTAATTTTTGATTGAAAAATTCTACGTTTATCAATAAATATTTTTTTTTCAATGTGTTTAAACTGAGTTCGATGGTTATGTGCCTTAAATATTAATATGCGTTCGATGGTTATGTGCCTTAAATATTAATATGCGTTACAATAATTAAAGAAAACACTTCGTTTTTTACCACTTGAGTTTAATTATAGACTACATGTTTCAGAAGCTAAACTTCCATCATTCAGGTCTGTATAATAACTAAAATATAAAATATAAAATTGTTCTATAAATAAGGATAGGGGGAAAGTAAGGGGAAATAACTTAACTTAACTTAACTTTTAATATGCGTTGATAACATTTATATAAGCTCAATCAAGCCGAAGGCTTTAATTTTTAATTTACCAATTGATTAAGTACCCTTTTGCGTTAATATGTAACCAAAATTAAAATCAAACCTCCCTTCTTTAATATTCCGCTTACATTTCGGCTTTATTCAGTAGCGTCTCGAACGAATGAACGAAGAAAATATGATGCGAATAATGTAAAGCTAAGATAAATGCAATTGCTTTATTTAAAACATTCATTTCCTTTTTTGACACGCTCTTAATTAAACTTCATCTACAGTCAGCAAATATCGGTAATAATTCAATCCACCCATTATGTACTTATATTTCATCAAGTTTATTAAATTAATATTAATCTCAAGGGTGATTTCACCATCATGCCATGAACGATCAGTGTATCACTGCTTCAAAGCGATGCGGTGCCCTATGCATAATTTAGTACGGATAAGGTAAAGAAGGTTATTCGTTATTCGTATATATGTTTAAAAATAACATTTGAAGTGAGTGAACGCTTATTTCAATTAAATTTTCGTTTCTTGACGACATTTCTTAATAAATTTACTTTAAATCGCATAAATAAATCCTATTAATTTTTTAACTAGTATGTATAGCTCTGTACAAATAACAAAATAACAGAATAATGTATTATTCCAATCAGTTCGCAACATATTCTCTAAAAAAAAAACTTTGCCCCTATCTATAACCACATGTCAAAAACTAAAAGCAAAAATGATGTAACAGGTAGTGCAGTTAAACAATTGTTACTTTGAATTGTTGTTGAATACAATACACCATACATGAATAAAGGGTGTGAATACAGGGTGTAATCACTGAACTAATATTCTTTGTATGAAATTATCATTTCTATGCAAATTATGAACATAACTTTTAAATACGTATAATTTTGACAAATTATTGACGTAATTATTATTGAAAAGAGCTGAGTCGCAAAATTGCTTGATGTATAAGGGTTTAAAAATGTATGATGAGATGCCTGAATGTATGAAGAATGAAAAATGTCGTGAAAGAATTTAAAAATAAATGTCTAAGTTACTGTAAGGAAATGTAAATATATAAAGATGATGTAAATGTATATAATAGTTTATATTAGTTTTAATATAAGCTAACTTAAGAAATAAATAAAAATAAAAAATAAAAATTTTTAACCTAATATAATTTACTTAACTTGTGACAAAAATCTACCATAGTAATTCAATAGGCAAACTGCTTCACAAAGAGACGAATAGCTTTATATTGATGTATCAAGTAAGTTGATATCGGTACGTACACATTTTTTCAAATAGTAAAGTGCATTAGACAAATTGCTTTTAACAAACTATTAGTACATCCACCTAAAAATATATAAGTACGTATATTTACATTTTTTATTCCAATTTCATGCATGTTTGTTATGTTAAATATAAGTTGATACTAATAACTTCATGTCATCTTTTGGATGGGGGATGAAATGGGGCTACGTACAACAAACCAATACAGAGTTGTTATCCGTACAGGACTGAATACATTACAGCCGCTGTTTGGATATGGCTTATTTTATGTTTACACTCACACTTTTGATTGACAGTGAAACAAAATATGGCATAACATTTATGGCTCGGTTGAACAAACACGCTACCACAATATTGCAGCAAAACAAACAGTTGGAACCACTTTCTGGTGCATTCACAAAAAAGTGATTACAAAAAATATATTTTCCGTGGCAATATAAAAGCGTTGATAATTACACAAACTACATTTTTTAATTTTCAGTTGATGACGTTTTTAGAGGACATAATAATTTTATTGTTGTTTACAAGCGTTTTGTCCGCCTCCGTAGTGTAATAGTCAGCATGCTCGGCTACCGTTCTGGAGGTCCCAGGTTCGATTCCTAGGGGGGCAAAATAAATATAAGTGATTTTTTCACTGCAATATTTATTCAATATTACCCTGGACTGGTATCTGAAGTGGAGGGCTGATCACCTTTTTTTTCATGTGTAAACGATCGAGATAACACTGCGTTTATATGAAGCAGTGCCCTATGCACCATTGGGGTGCGGATAAGGGTTTTATTATATTATTATTACAAACGTTACCCGATATCATTATAATACGTTTGTCATAGCTTATGGTAGCATTATCATTAATAAATCCACATCTATCAAAATCAGAAGAAACATACGACAGGAATCCAAGGACAGTGCTTATTAACATCTTTTTTTTGGAAAATAACTTTCTTCTTCTAACCATTATCCATAAACAATGGTGCATGTGACACTGCATCGTATTGACGTAGTGTTATCTTTACATGAAGTCTGAGTGACCACTCCTGCGCTTCAGGGTCTAGTCCAGAGTAATACAAAATAAACATTACAGTATAAAATCACTAATATTTATTTTCACCCCTCTTGGAATCGAACCGGGAACCTTTTAGCACTGTAGCTAAACACTAACCATTTTACCACGCAGGCGGATTAAAATAACTGAAGGAGATTTAAAATTAAAACAAATGAGCATAAACATTTTTATTTGAATATTTAAACGATAAATTGAAGTAAGTACCAGTTTGATTTCATAATAAGATAGCTTTAAAACATTTTGAAGCAATTTATTTTCAATGATTATTTCCCGTCTTATAATTAAAAAAAAGACTCAGTTTAATTAACTTTTAACAAGGCCTCATTGTTTCATTTTTAAAACTTTGTTTCGGGATTAATTTCGCAAAAAATACTTTTGAAGCTTCTTGATAAACTTTTGAGCAGGCTTTTTTGAGAAATCCATCAGCCTTTTCAATATAAAAAAAAGTTTATCTTTGTTTCGCCCGAATGGACGTGCCAGACAATTTTATCGAACAGAAGTATTTGATTCAACAATGCAGCTTAAAGGGGATCGGTGTGAGAATTTATATTCATTTAATCCGGACACAAATCTCAGATTTTCCCCTCACTGAATGACGACTCAATCACGCAAAGTGATGGACCTTCATAAAGGGGATATACTACCGCTGTTGAGATGAACCGTTTAATTGAAGACACGACATCAAAATGTACTACTCAAACACATGTATCACGTTAAAAAGTCATTAAATAAATCATCCATTTTTATATTTGGTGTTTTTTAGAGAAGCGCTAAGTTTTTTTTAATGTTTTAAAATTCGTAGAAAGATTGCTATCATTTAAGTAATAAAATCAATCTCATTTATTTCACAACTAAACATTAAGCAAAAAACACTTGAAGGCAAAACCAATATCTTTGTATTATTTATAATTAATTATCTAATTTTAAGTTTATAAAAAATATTAATAGAATCCTCAAGTAATTCGCAGATTGTTTTAATTTTTTATCAAAACGTTGCATTCAAATGCGTGGTTTTTGTATATAAACCTGTGAGGGAATAAAACATTTTTATAATTTATATTTGAAGCACTAACTTTGTGATTTTCCATTTTATAATGAAAATGTAACTTTGTTTTAAGATCACTATATAACATATTTATATTTTTATCTGTATATTTATAGTGATTATAAAACAAAGTTACATTTTAATAATAAAACATTTTTGTTTTAAAAATTATTTTACTTAAATGGCAGCGCCATCTTTTGAACTTATATATGGGTTTGAAAAAGATATATCTAAACAAGATAAACATTTTAAACAAGGTATTATATTATGCTAATGGTGTCGGCTTAAAGCCAGAAATATTACAATTATTATCGTTTTATAAAAATATTTAAAAATGACTCCTAAATACAGTAAATTTTAGGATTTTTAAATAAAAAATTGGACGCCTAAGCAATAAATGCATGTATATAATCGTTAAATAATTAAACGTAAAACAATAATTTAAAAAAAAAACATTCGAGTAAGTTTCTACGTCTTATAAGGTTCATAGTCTTAGCGATGCGGAATTTTTACGCTATTATTTCTGGCATAAAACAGAGTTGAAAGTTTGAATATTTAACAGCACTCGTTACTAGCCGCGACTTCCCAGACGGTGGAGTGTTGGACGAACAGGTTCCACGTCTGATACCGTTAAAATAAAAATAATTTTTTTTTCACATTAACACCATTTAAATTATTCACAAGCACTCAAAACAGCCGTTCGACAATTTCGCTTTTAAATTTATGCCAGATTTAAACAAATCTTTCAGTTTGTGAAGCCATCGCCTGTCTAGGTACTCGTAGACACAGTAGTGAAGAATATTTAATGGCGACCAACAAAATTATTAAAAAGGCCTTTTTTAAACTGGAAAGTTTGTAAATTACTACGAACACTACGTCATTACACTACGAAGGACAATAATATTAATTCATGGTCAAAATATTTATTATTTGATCCCTGGTTCAATTACCAATAGGGTCAAAATAAATATTAGGTTAGTAGAAGAAGAATATTAGTGAACAATTAATACTTTTATTATTTTATATAATAATAATAAAAATAATAATAAAACCCTTATCCGCATCCCAATGGTGCATAGGGCACTGCTTCATATAAACGACGTGTTATCTTGATCGTTTACACATGAAGGAAAGGTGATCAGCCCTCCGCTTCAGGTACCAGTCCAGGGTAATATTGAATAAATATTACAGTGAAAAAATCACTTATGTTTATTTGACCCCCGCTGGGAATTGAACCCGGGACCTCCAGAACGGTAGCCGAGCGTGCTGACCATTACACTACGGAGGCGGACAACTTATTTTATGTATTAATTGTTTAATCAAATACAGATTTTATGAGTCTACTAGTTGTATTTTATTGTTAAAATAAGACATAAAAATTAATATTGTGACAATTGTTTCGCCTAGTTATGGCACATTTCTTTGTGTACCATAACTAGGTGAAACAATTGTCACTATATTAATATTTTTTTAGCAATAAAATACAATATATTAGACTTTTAAAATCTGTGTTTGATTTAACAATTAATACATAAATTAAAATGGAATTCTAAAAATTAAACTCAAATTCCATATTAAATTAAAATCAACTATTATAATTTTTATTTTTATTTTATATCATTAGTAATATTAAAGAAACAATACGCTACATAACAAGACACATATTCGTTTATATTATATTATAATATTTAAAATGTCGACATTTAAATATCCCTTCAACTTTAAGTATAATTGAAATTAGATTTATTTATTTTAAAATCAATTCATGTAAAAATATAATAAGTTATATAACATTTATAACATACTTTATGCATTCATCAAGTTTAATTGAAAATAATACTTAATATAATAATAATATAAAGCCCCTATCCGCACCCCAATGGTGCATAGGGCACTGTGTCATATTAACGCAGTGTTATCTTGATCGTTTTTACACAAGAAGGAAAGGTAATCAGCCATCCGCTTCAGGTACAAGTCCATGGTAATATTGAATAAATATTACAGTGAAAAAATCACTTATATTTATTTTACCCCCCTTGGGAATCGAACCCGGGACCTCCAGAACGGTAGCCGAGCGTGCTGACCATTACACTACGGAGGCCGACAATGAATACTTAATAAATAAACAATATATTCCAACAAAGTTACAACCATTTTAAAACTTACCTTACTTAAAAAATATGAATACAGTATTATATCATTACATGTTTTCTATTAAACAACTGAAATTCATTTGCATTTTCAATAAACAAAAATATTTCAAACGAATAAAATAAAATCCTTACAACTACGCCACTGCCGAAAAAATCCCCGCTGCAACGCAATGCAAAAATATCCGTTTTGCTAACAAAAATAAATTTGTGCATTGATTTATCCGATGCATTCTGAGCATTTCTCCAAATCAGCGACACATGTGCAAATCTGCGCCATTTGATTGAAACTATTTTGCATGCGATATATTCACGTGTCGCGATGTTTATTCGTCACGCTAAGAAAAGCAGCTTGGATATTAAAATTCAAAACAACAGCGCGTGCATGCAGATAAAGGAAATATAGTTTCAATCGGGATTCAACACCCTTTCAATATATCACACTGTTTTCACTTCTTTGGGGTTGCGCATATAGTGCAACTATTTGGTTAACATTATGTACATTTATATATATATATATATATATTCAAACATCAAATTAAATCCAAGCCATTTTTAATTAATGTTTTACGTAGTAAATACTACTTTTTCTTAAAATCTACTGTGACCGAAACACGTGTCACAGTAGATTTTAAGAAATAGTTGTATTTTCTAAGTAAAACATTAATTAAAAATGTATAGATTTTACCATAAAGTGACTGCTGAATCAATTAATGAAAAGAAATAGCCAGTTGAATAAAGATGAATGTTTATTTGAAATGTTTAATTCTAATGATTTATTTTAATTGCCGAACAATTTCAAAACAAGGATTCGTTAACTGAATTTTATATGTTATCAAATTGAACATAACGAAACGTTGAAATTAAACATTAATGGATATTGAAATATTGTTTTATCAATGTGTTGTGTAATATTATAATTTTTGCATAGGGATATACATAGGTACATTGAGAAAAATGGGTAAAAATACGTTTTTTTAAAGATTTTGTTATGGTTTAAATTTTGTCAGGAAAACCTTACAAATAAAAACAAGTGTTAACTGAAAACATCTAAAGGTTTAATTTTAAAAAACAGTACCGTAGAATGGGGCTACTCGAACTTTGATGTGTTACTTGAGCCCAGCACAAAAAAAGATTAAAATCTGTATTTGGTCTACAATAATCAACGTATCGAAATGATTCATTGTTTCCCTGACAGGTGACACTTATTGTCACGATACATCGATCGATACCACGATCTAAATATTTTTTTGTACTGGGCTCAAGTAACACATCAAAGTTCAGTACAGTAAGGTTCAATTGAGGATCTTGACACAAATCTCTTCTTATTTTTCCAAATGTTGAGGAATTTGGCCTCCTCTACAAGTTGTCTTCACCGGTTTCTATATTCCTTACCTTCATTTTCCAGCGCTTGCTTCCTTCTGTTCTGCCCTAATACTCTTCAGCACAGTTCATCCACCTCCTTTTCATCGCTCGTCATAACGTTTGAAACCCTTTCGTGAGTATGTTTTCATCCATAGCAGACTAAAAAAGTTGAATTTTTATTTCAAATTGTGTGCATTTTTTCTTGACTTATTTAAAATACAAATATAACTTCTGTGCTTAGAATAAAAATAATATGCTCCTTCATCATGAAAATTAACTTCATAAATTGATTTTTCAATCACTTTGTGGTAATTTTTCTCCAGGTATAATTTTAATTTTACTTACAAATTTTGAATGGGTCCAACTACTTATTCATAAATCTGGATGTTATTCCAACATAGATGGCTGTTGTGAACACATATTTACTGTGTTACGAGTTTGATCAATATATCTAGGAGTTCCAAAAAATTGGTAGTTTGTTTGTTAATCATGGATGGAATTCGTGAATACACGTATATTAAGAGATCACTTAACCAAGTCTTTCATGGTCTGTAAGCCGTGTAAATGCCCAGACTTTCATATTCTCTTTCACTTATGTTGAGATGTAAAAATGGATGTTTAACGTGGTAGATACCAGAATTTCTTTAAATCTAATGAGACACGTGTTTCAATACTGGTAAAAATGTAAATTGATAAATAATAAATAGAGCATATATATTTGAACTTGAACTATATTCAATCATCCCCTAAATAAGAGAACACGGACAGTCTTCAGATAATAGTTCGTTCGGGTGAGGGTGACTGATAAAAAATCAGTAGTATTATAGAACTGCGCGGTTAGGGGATGTAGTATAAGGGATGGATGCGTGGCGCATGCGCGCGTCCATGTGCGAACTCACAGTGTAATAGTGCATTGGCGCATATTATTATTTCGGGTGAAATTAAATACTCGATCGGAGGGGTGCAGGCTATAATCATTTGGGGATCGATTTATTTTGATAACAACAGTGGGTGTTTATGGCCTGGAATGAGAAATGTATTACAGCTTTTGCTTTTTACGATTTAAAATAGAAGATTTGCACTTACATAGGCTCTGGGGAGATGAGTGTTAGATCAATCTTGAGGTTTATTTTCAATTTAAGCTATCACAAAATATAATAGGGACGCATTGATGCTTTTTTTAAAAATATTTTTACCATCAAATTTTCCGTTAAAATATGATCATTTGTTTTTGAAATTTTAACGGTTTAAGAAACGTTTCTTCTGTCATTATTGAAATTCATATGTTTGTACTCAATTTAATAAAAATTATCCAAATAAACAAAAAATTAAATGTTTGTTTGATCAAATTCTTATATCTCCTAATTTTGTTCTTCGATTGGATTGAAATTTTAACAAAATCTTGCATTCAAATTTCTTCATGTTTTTGTAGTAACTTATGACAAATAAAAATATGTATTTTAATAGATATTGCTGCATAGGGCACTATATTATATAAACGCAGTGTTATCTTGATAATTAACACATGAAGGAAAAGTGATTAGCCCTCCGCTTTAGGTACGAGTCCAGGGTAATATTATATTAATATTTAAGTGAAAAAAATGCTAATATATATTTGATCTTCCCTCCTCTTGAAATTGAACCCGGGACCTCCATTACGGTAGCTGACCATGCTGAACATCACACTAAAGACTAAAAATCACAGAGACGGACTAAAACACAACGGAGGCAAATCTACCCTTACATAATAATTAATACTGTACAATTATTATGTATAATCATGCTAGTTCAATTGTATCCAGATGTAGGAGCAAGTCGCTTTTAGCTCCAGCAAATTAATGATTCATGGCGCTAGACTGTGTCGGTCCAGTCCATACCGTGGGGCAAGATCCTTCGCCGGTCATCTCAGTACATATTGCCTTAATAATTTATATACATAAATCCCTGATTAATTCAAATGCTACCCTAAACGGAGTGATTGTGGGACTATGGGACCATTCGGGGGATTAGTGTTGTCACATATTTTAACACACCCTGTTTCGGAAACATTCATGTTGAACATATCCAACAAGTATTCGGTCAAATACTGGGATTTAATAGATTGTATAAATCTAAACAGAAAAACAGCGCAACACCCACCGTCATAAAGTGAAAAACAGAGAAATGTTTATTTTTTTCCTAATGTTTTATACGATACTGTAATATAATTCATATTATTTTTTGACATCTCATCAAAGATGAAGAAGAATATGGAAGTCTGGGCATTTACGGGGCTGACGACCGTCATCGGCTGGTTTAAGTGATCACTTTACACGCGTGTAACATTCACCAATTGTACCCATTATTGACAACCAAACTACTCAAATTCTCGGATGTTCTATATATATGAACCAATTTTGAAACATTGTAGAAAAAACTATATTTTTGTAGACACATATAATTAATTGATTTGATATTTATTGATATTTACATTGTGGAATAACATGACAATTTTAATATTTTTTTTTAATTTATGCTTGTTTTAGACCACTTTTGTGTTTATTAATGTAAATATACGTCTACATTAATAAAAATGGTCAAAACACGTTTTTTTTATTTAAATTTACACATATACTTGACTACCCAAAATAAATCAACACGTAAGTCTCCTTAAAAAAAACGGTATTTCAGTTTAAACTCAACCTATAAATCCATTAGAGAATTATTCAGTGCTTAAAAATCCGGCTTAATTGCTTAAATTAAACAAGGTTGAAATATTTATTTCAGTTAATGAAAATGGGAATTTTCAATTAAATCAATGGCGCTCGTTTCACATTTAATATACAGGGCAAACTTTTGAACGAAAGGTACTCCCTTACTAATTGTAAAGTTATAATTAATCAACGGGCAAGGTAAATCATTACCGAGATAAATTATGATTTGAGAATACCTACGAAAGGACCGATTAAAATTAAAGTATGTAAGTAGACACTGTTTAATAGAATAATATATTCCTTGTAAAATAAAACTCAAACTTTGTTTTAACCGTTTTTTCTAACCAGTTTTGATAAGCACCTTGTCTTCTTCGGGGATAGATAAATACTAAACTTAGGACAGATAAATGTGTATATTTAGGTGAGTAAGCGGGTTAAAGAGTGTATAATAAGATGAGGTTTGAAGTGGTAAAAAAATATGAAAATTTATTTTTAAAAATGATGCAATGTCATATTTTTTTTAAATACGATATTGCACCATTTTTGTGCACTGTGGCACCATGTTTTTTTAAACAACAATTTTCACAAAATGTTGCAATATTATTTTTTTAACATGATATTACACCATTTACATACAAATTGTGCAATACATGTATGGTTTTAAATTGCGATGTTGTACAATATCATTTTTGCACCATTTGTACGTTTGTATGTCTGTATGTAATTAAAATGTTTAATATTTCATAAAATTTTGAAGGTTGGTAATCGATTTTCTTTAACAATCGTATCTTTACCTAATCCTTAAAAGATGATTATTTAGTATAATTTAAAAAAATATTTTACAATGCCTTTTCTTCAAAACAACACTTTCTGCCCTGTAGTGGATAAATATTAAGTTAAAATGTTGCCGCTTTTGTTGGGATATAGTACATTTTTTAGGCATTTCAAAAACATGCACAACTACAAATTTGCGATTTTTTATATATGGTATGACGTTGTTGAAAGGAGTGAGCAATGTGTAAGGAAGTATTACAAAAAAATCACTTGTAATAAAATTGAGTGGTAAGTTTGTCAATCATTTGTGTTTTGGTGAATGTTTCACGTACATTTGTATAAAGTGATCACTTAAGGCAGACCATGAAATACAAAATCCCTTCAAATACTCACACTTCTACTTAAAAAGATGTGTTGCATAATAAAAAGTTCAATAAGTGGCTTGATATTTATTTTTAATACATTGTATTGTATTTTTAAACTTTAATAACGTTCTCCTGAAAAATGAAGTTTTTTGATTTATGACGTTCTTGAAAG